>NC_052161.1:75542480-75607759 GCF_902713615.1 Scyliorhinus canicula
GCTGGGGAGTAGAGGGGGGGTTAGGGGGTGTGGTGAGGGTGCCTGCTGGGGAGGAGAGGGGGGGTTAGGGGGTTTTGGGGAGGGTGCGTCCTGGGGAGGAGTGAGGGGTTGGGGAGGGTGCCTGCTGGGGAGGAGAGGGGGTGTTGGGGAGGGTGCGTGCGGGGAGGGGGGGGGGTTGGGGAGGGTGCGTGCCGGGGAGGAGAGGGTGCGGGGTTGGGGAGGGTGCGTGCCGGGGAGGTGGGGGGGTTGGAGAAAGTGCGTTCCAGGGAGGAGAGGGGGTGGGTTGGGGAAGGTGCGTGCCGGGGAGTGGGGGGGGGGGGGGGGGGGGGTTGGGGAAGGTGCGTCCAGGGAGGAGAGGGGGTGGTGGGGAATGTGCGTGCGGGGAGGAGAGGGGGGGGTTGGGAAGGGTGCGTGCCAGAGAGGGGGAGGGGGGGGGCGGGTTGAGGAGGGTGCGTGCCATGGAGGGGGGGGTTGGGGGGGTGTGTGCTGGGAATGGGGGGGTGTTGGGGAGGGTGCGTGCCGGGAATGGGGAGGGGGGTGTTGGGGAGGGTGCGTGCCGGGAATGGGGGGGGGGGTGTTGGGGAGGGTGCGTGCCGTGGAGGGAGGGGGGGGTTGGGGAGGAAAGGGGGTGGGGGTTGGGGAGGGTGCGTGCGGGGAGTAGGGGGTGTATGGAGAGAGTGCGAGTCGGGTAGGAGAGGGGGGAGTTGGGGAGGGTTCGTGCCGGGTTGAGGCGGGGTGGGTTTGCAGAGGGTGTGTGCCAGGGAGGAGAGGGGGGTTTGGGGAGGGTGCGTGCCGGGGGGAGATGGGGGGTTGGGGAGGATGAGTGCCGGGGAGGCTAGGGGGGGTTGGGGGGGTGCGTGCTGGGGAGGCTGGGGGGGTTGGGGAGGGTGCGTTCCGGGGACGAAAGCGGGGGGTTGGGGAGGATGCGTGCGGGGAGTAGGGGGGTATGGATAGAGTGCGAGTCGGTAGGAGAGAGGGGAGTTGGGTAGGATGCGTGCCGGGGAGGGGGGGGGGGGGGTTTGGCGAGGGTGCATGCCAGTGGTGAGAGGGGGCGTTTGGGAGAGTGCGTTTCGGGTGGGGGTATGTTTGGGAGGTGTGTGCCGGGGGGGGGGGGGGGGGGGGGAGCATTGGGGAGGGTGCGTGCCGGCGAGGAGTGGGCGGGGTTGAGGAGGGCGAGTGATGGAGTGGGTGTGTGCCGGGGGGTGCGGTGGGGAGGGTGCGAGTCGGGTAAGATTGGATTGAATTGGATTTTGTTTATTGTCACGTGTTCCGAGGTACAGTGAAACATATTTTTTCTGCGAGCAGCTCAATAGTGCATTAAGTACATGGGAAGAAAAGGAATAAAAGAAAATACATAATAGGGCAAGACAAGGTATTCAATGTAACTACATAACACCAACATCAGTTGAGGTATACAGGGGTGTAGTGCTAATGAAGTCAGTCCATAAGAGGGTTGTTTAGGAGTCTGGTAACAGCGCGGAGGAAGCTGTTTTTGAGTCTGTTCGTGCATGTTCTCAGACTTCTGTATCTCCAGCCGATGGAAGAGGTTGGAAGAGTGAGTAAGCCAGGTGGGAGGGATTTTTGATTATGTTGCCCGCTTTCCTCAGGCAGCGGGAGGTGTAGATTGTCATAATACAGTAGTCCCCCGTTATACCGCGCTCCGCAATACCACGGTTCGCGATATATGGCGGGGGGGGGGGCTTATGGACCCCAACTGTCAGCTTCCCTCTCCGGATCAAAGTGAGGCGGCCGCTGAAATTGACACTGCCGGCTGCTCTCTCCCTCCAATCAGCCGGCAGTGTCAATTTCAGCGGCCGGCTCACTTTGATCCGGAGAGGGAAGCTGCTCTCTCACTGAAACAATCAGCCGGCCGCTGAAATTGACACTGCCCGCTGATTGGAGGGAGAGAGCAAACGGCCGCTGAAATTGACACTGCCGGCTGATTGGAGGGAGAGAGCAGCCGGCAGTGTCAATTTCAGCGGCCGGCTGATTGTTTCAGTGAGAGAGCAGCTTCCCTCTCCGGATCAAAGTGAGGCGGCCGCTGAAATTGACACTGCAGCTGATTGGAGGGAGAGAGCAGCCGGCAGTGTCAATTTCAGCGGCCGCCTCACTTTGATCCGGAGAGGGAAGCTGCTCTCTCACTGAAACAATCAGCCGGCCGCTGAAATTGACACTGCCGGCTGCTCTCTCCCTCCAATCCAACTTTTAAGTTGTTTAAAAATGCAGCAGTGCTTGTTTTAATTAGATCCACTATGGGGGTTTTAAATTTATTTAAAATCTATGCATGCGCTTCCGATTGTGAGTCTACGGGGGTCTGACCTCTCCCCCCACCCCCGTAGACTCACAATGGGAAGCGCATGCATAGATTTTTAATTAAATTTAAAACCCCCATCGTGGATATCCGCGGCTCGGATGCAACGCGGGTGGCTGTCTTGGACCCCAACACCCGCGTTATAAAGGGGGACTACTGTATACACCAGTATATCATGGTGCAGACACACACACTGATGGACATACAATAGGACCAATCAACACGCATAACACCGCAGCCAATCACCAGCTAGAGCACACTCACTATAAAGTCAGAGGGCATCAGTTTCCCCGCTAATTCGGGATGCAGCCTTTCAGAAGTACTGAGCTTACAGCTTACAGCACAGATCCTCACCATGTGCTGAGTGATTAAACTGGTTGGGACAGAAACAGGTCTTTAGTTAATCTAACATCGTGTTAACCCACAGTAAGAGTATGTTCACCAGTTTATAGTTTAATAAAGTAGTGTTGTACTATTTTAAGTGTTGGTGGCCTGTATGTGTTGCACGGATCCAGAGCGCCCAACACATCATAGATGGAGTCAATGGATGGGAGGCAGGTTTGTGTGATGGACTGGGCGGTATTCACGACTCTCTGAAGTTTCTTGCGGTCCTGGGCCGAGCAGTTTCCATACCAGGCTGTGATGCAGCCCGATAGGATGCTTTCTATAGTGCATCTGTAAAAGTTGGTAAGGGTTAATGTGGACATGCCGAATTTCCTTAATTTCCTGAGGAAGTATAGGCGCTGTTGTGCTTTCTTGGTGATAGCGTTGACCTGGTGGACCAGGACATATTTTTGGAGATGTGCACCCCAGGAATTTGAAACTGCTAACCATCTCCACCTAGGCCCAATTGATACTGACAGGGGTGTGTACAGTACTTTGCTTTCTGAAGTCGTTGATCAGCTCTTTAGTTTTGCTGGCATTGAGGGCTAGATTGTTGTTGCTGCACCACTCTACTAGGTTCTCTATCTCCCTCCTGTATTCTGACTTGTCGTTATTCGAGATCCGGCCCACTATGGTCGTATCGCCAGCAAACTTGTAGATAGAGTTGGAACCAAATTTTGCCAAGGGGTTGTGTGCATACAGGGAGCAGAGTAGGGGTCTAACTACGCAGCCTTGCGGGGCACCGGTATTGAGGACTATTGTGGAGGAGGTGTTGGTGTTCATTCTTACTGACTGTGGTCTGTGGGTCAGAAAATCAAGGATCCAGTTGCAGAGTGAGGAGCCAAGTCTTAGGTTTTGTAGCTTTGATATGAGCTTGGCTGGGATTATGGTGTTGAAGGCGGAACTGTAGTCAATACATAGGAGCCTGATGTAGGAGTCCTTGTTGTCGAGATGCTCCAGGGATGAGTGTAGGGCCAGGGAGATGGCGTCTGCTGTGGACCGGTTGCGACGGTACGTGAATTGCAGTGGATCAAGGTGTTCCGGGAGTATGGAGGTGATGTGCTTCATGATCAGCCTCTCGAAGTACTCCATTACGACTGAGGTCAGGGCCACCAGACGGTAGTCATTGAGGCACGTTGCCTGGTTCTTCTTTGGCACCGGTATAATTGTGGTCTTCTTAAAGCAGGTGGGTACCTCGGAGTGGAGTCGGGACAAGTTAAAGATGTCCTCGAATACCTCTGCCAGCTGGTCCGAGCAGGCTCTGAATGCACGACCAGGGATTACGTCCGGGCCCATCACTTTCCAAGGGTTCACTTTCAGGAAAGCCAATCTGGCTTCGGAAGCTGTGATGGTGGGTGTGGGTGAGTTATGGGCTGCTGGGGCACTCGACAGCGGATTGCTACCAGCTGGCACATGGAGAAGGGGGGGGTTGGGGAGGGTGTGTGCTGGGGAGGGGAGGGTTGGGGAGAGTGCGTGACGGGGAGGAGAGGGGGGGGTGGTTGGGGAGGGTACATGCCAAGGAGGAGGCGGAGGGTTGGAGAGGTTGCGTGCCAGGGAGGAGTGGGGGGGGAGTTGGGGACGGTGGGTGCCGGGGAGGGCTGTCCGCCTGGCCATGTGCCAGTTGGCAACAGTCGTGACCATGCAGCCCATGGCACCTGGCTGCCGGGGGGGTGGGTTTGGGCAATGGTGACATGTTGTCTATCCCCCCCACCGCCTGCAGGCTGTTTTGCTTGGTCATCACCCAGCGATGTTGGTCGCTGTGGCAGGTGCTGCACTCCTACATGTTGCCCTGGGGGAGCTGGAGCAGGAGCGTGCCAGGGAGGCAGCGGAGGCTGCCACAGAGGAGTGTGCTGCAGAGAGGCAGGTGGCAGCCGCCCAGGCTGGAGGGCCGCCCGCACGACAGGACAAGGAGGAGGAGGAGGAGGAGGTGGTGGTGATGGTGCCACGGCAACGGAGATGCCCGTGAGACCCCTTGTGTACCGGCTCCGCTCGTCGTACCAGGACCTCACGGACCGGGCATGCAGGAGGAGAATCCGGATGAGCCAGGAAACCATGTCACACATCTGCCCCCTGATGGCACACCTGGCACCGCGTGGCACTGGGGGAGGACATCCTCTCCCCGTGGCCGTCAAGGTTACGGTGGCCCTGAACTTCTATGCCACGGGGTCATTCCAGGCGTCGAGTGGACTTGTCCAGCATCTCGCAGGCTTCGGTGCACCGGTGCATCCAGGCAGTGACAGACGCCCTATATGCCATTGCAGACCGCTACATCCAGTTCCCTGTGGACTGGGCCAGCCAGGATGCCCGGGCAGCGGACTTCGCTGCCGTGGCCGGGTTTCCCATGGCCCAGGGCGCGATCGATGGGATGCACGTCGCCGTGCGGCCACCTGCAGATAACAGGGCCGTGTTCACGAATAGGAAGGGGACCTATTCCATGAACATTCAGGTGGTCTGTGACCACTGCATGATTATCCTGCACGTCTGCGCCTAGTACCCAGGCAGCGTACATGACTCATTCATATTGGCGCAATCTTTCATCCCTACCATGTTCGAAGGACGCCCCCTCTGGCTGAGGGGCTGGTTGCTGGGCGACAGGGGTTACCTGTTGCGGACATGGCTGATGACGTCTATACGGAGGCCACAGATTGACGTGGAGAATCACTACAACGATGCAGCGACCAGGGGTGTGATAGAGAGGTGCTTTGGGCTGCTGAAGATGCGCTTCAGGTGCCTGGACTGCTCTGGACCTGCCTACCACCCTCACCCCACCCACCCAACACCAACCACCCTCACCCCACCCACCCAACACCAACCATCCTCCCCCCGCCCACCCAAAACCAACCACCCGCACCCCACCCGCATGCACACCACCCCTCCATTGCACATCCGCCTGCGGCACACCTGGGCAATGGGGCCGATGCCCTCAGCAATGGCCCACAGAGACTGGGCTATTGCCTGCTCAGACTACACTATGGCCTGCTGGGAATGGGCCACGGCATTGAGCGCCTCTGCTATCTTCTGCTGGCTCTGGCTCATGGCTGCCTGTGAGAGGGCAGCCATGTCCTGGGCCACGGAAAGCCCCACACCTTGCGCACTGCGACCCCTGTCTGACACCGTTGCACCCATTGCCTCCACTGCAGATGCCACCCGTGCAGTGTCGGCCTGGGTGGCACGCATGACCGGCACCACTTCCTGCTCCTGGACGCGGGTGGACTCCTCCACCTGCGTCTGAGGCTGCCGCAAGCCGGCCGTCACCCCCTTCAATCGTCCCTTGGTCCGTGACTGCATTGGGTCTATGGGTGGGTGTGGTAACTCCAGGAACCCGAGACCCGTCTGGGCGGCATGTGGTTGCCTGCGACGGGCTGCCCTCTGACCGTCCGGTCTGCCGGCTGCTCCTGCCTCCACCTGCTGTACCGGGGCGGCTGTGTTGTGCGCATCAGTTAGTGTCCCAGATGCCTCATCGTTAAAGTGCCCAACCGAGGTGAGTGTCTCTGCGGTGGTGCAGGGTGTAGGAGATAGCAGTGGCGTAATGTCGTGCCCCTTATCCGACCCGAAGTCCAGGGTCCCCTGGAGTGGTGATTCCTGTCCATCCGTCCCCTGTGTGTGGGTGTCGTGTGTGTCAGTGTTCTGTGCGTCAGTGTCCTGAGCGTCAGTGTCCTGAGTCGGCTGCGACAGGGGCCTGTTGCTGTGACTGCCCTCCTCATCTCTGGGTGTGGATCTCTGGTGTCACCGCACTCGCACTAGATGGGAGTCGTGTAGTATGCCTGATGGGCTGTGTCTGTCCCTGGCTAGTGGTCATCCTGAACGTCCTGGGGGCATCGTATGCCTGATGGGACGTGTCTGTTCCTGGCTCATGGCCATCCTGGAACGTCCAGGGGGCGTCATATGCCTGATGGGCCGGGTCTGTCCCTGGTTCGTGGCCACCCTGGGACATCCTGGGGGCGGTCGCCATCCGCGGGGATGGGTGGGTCAATATTTGGTCTTGCAATACACAATTCAGCATACATGGTTAGACACGCAGGCAGGGATAGAGGGAAGGGGGAAAAGAGGGATATGGGGGAGGGGGATATGGGGGAAGGGGGATATGGGGAAGGGGGAATGGGGGTTATGGGGAAAGGGGGATATGAGGGATGGGGATATGGGGGAAGGGGAGGGGGGATATGGGGAAGGGGGAAGGTGGTTATGGGGAAAGGGGGATAAGGAGGAAGGGGGAATATGGCGGAAGGGGGAGGGGGATATGGGGGAGGGGGGATATGGGGGAAGGGGGAAAGGGGGCAGGCAGTGGGGAGTCTCACTTGGTGGTACACCCCCGACCTCTGCATCCGCAACCTCATGGTCCTCGCGTCCGCCTGCAAGGTCCAGGGCCCTTTCCTCATGGATGGTGAGTGGTCTCTCATCAGCTGGATCACCTCCGGTCCTCTCACGCTCCATGTTGTTGTGAGCACGCTTCTCCTGTGGGGGGCAGGAGGGTGGCAGGGAAAAAGGGCAACAGTATCAGGCAGCTATATGCATGCGGACCAGCGGTTGTGTGTATGTTGACAGATGTTTGCAACCCATCCTGCCAATGCAGCCTGGGTGGGTGCAGCCATGTCAGTTGCACCTTGGGCTGTGTCGCCCATCGAGGGTGGGGGGGTACACACCCTGGCTGCCCTGACAAGGTCATTGACCTTTTTGTGACACTGGTCGCCTCTCCTTGCTGTCACGGCCACAGCACTGATGGCCTCTGCCACCTCCCTTCACAGGCTGAGGCGTGGTGTGACCCTGTGGCCGTGTCCGGGATACAAGGCCTCCCTGCTCTGCTCCACTGTCCAGGAGCACCTCGATGTCCCACTCCTGGAACAGAGGTGCTGTGTGGTGGGCGGCCATTTTGCCGGGTCTCCGGGTGGTGGGGGGCTCGTCTTTAATCACACCGCTGCTAGCCCATTCCCGGCCGGAGAATTCGCAACGTTCCAGGGGGTCCGACTACGGAGTCATTCGCACCATTTTGCCACCGGGTTCAGGCCATCGCGCCGATTCATGGAGAATCCTGCCCCAGGTATAGGACCAATAATATAAATAATTGCAAGACTACATATTTGCACTGATTGGGTATTATAATTAAGCATGCAAACACCGGATGTATTTCATTATTCTCAAAGACTAAGCATGATATAATCCCAATATTGGACATAGGTAACAAGTAACAAGTGATTGGTATGTGCTAATTTCCTGGAACTTAATCTGAAGTATAACTGTCTTTACATGCTGGAATCAGGGCTGTATGGTGTGCTTGCTTCAAACACCACAAGCCCAGTTCTAACTGCACTAAAGGCTTTCTTCATAACTCCAAGAGTCTTTGTCTGGTCTCTCATGAGCGTGAGGGTGAAGTACACTCTAGTCGAATAGCT
Organism: Scyliorhinus canicula; assembly: GCF_902713615.1. Lineage (NCBI taxonomy): Eukaryota > Metazoa > Chordata > Chondrichthyes > Carcharhiniformes > Scyliorhinidae > Scyliorhinus > Scyliorhinus canicula. The sequence continues at coordinate 75,550,563 of NC_052161.1, forward strand.
ATATAATTTTCCCCACTACAATTTGGTGCCTTGACTTGGATTTGCTTGATCTGGCGGTGGAGGCATGACTACAATTTGGTGAGCATTATCTTTGCTTGATTCTGCACCGTGACCGACAGTTGATTTAAAAGAGTGAATCCTGACCGAGACTAGACCAGACTGGAGTCTAGCGGGATGCCCAAAAATCAGAAGCAGTCTCAGAACTCCAGGCCCTGTTTAGAGTGGCCCTGTTGGGTTGATTGAAAGTGGTCCTCAAATGTAAATGCTGAGAACATAGAACATACAGCGCAGAAGGAGGCCATTCGGTCCATCAAGTCTACACCAACCCACTTAAGCCCTCACTTCCACCCTATCCCCGTAACCCAATAACCCCTCCTAACCTTTTTGGTCACTAAGGACAATTTATCATGGCCAATCCACCTAACCTGCACGTCTTTGGACTGTGAGAGAAAACCAGAGCACCCGGAGGAAACCCACGCAGACACGGGGAGAACGTGCAGACTCCGCACAGTCAGTGACCCAGCAGGGAATCGATCCTGGAACCCTGGCGCTGTGAAGCCACAGTGCTACCCACTTGCGCTACCGTGCTGAGAAGGTGAAAGCCAAACTTAAGTCTGTGACTAAATGGGGAGGGGAATGTACAAGCTCCCCTTTCCTTGCCCAAAGGCATCCTAATTAATCAAATGCCAAAACAGGGTGATTTCCAATACACACTGCTGCGCAGTAAAATAGGACTGGAAAGCTCAAACAAGCTCTTTCAGGAATATCTGGGCATACCCCCTGCTGCAGCTGACTAATTCCTCCTAGAAACAGTTAACACTGACTGTGAATGTTGTAACAAAATTGATAAAATAAAGAATTAATTAGGTTGTAAATGAAGTACAAGCTTGTGTTAAACAATTTTTGAATTCAGTTCCGTGTCAAGGTCAGATATAAAAACTTGCAGTTTGGCAGCAATCCAACATTAACTTTTCAAAACAAAATAAACTGTTAAGATGTCTTTCAAACTTTGTTTCGGAACAAAATTGAAAGAGGTTTAAAGAAGAAAATAAAATAAATTGGAGAAGAAATGTGTTTAGGATTGTATATGTGTCTAGGTTTCTTGATGTAGGTTTAATTGTGGATTAAGGGAACTCAAGGATGCCAGTTAAAAGTTGAAATTTTAAGCAGACTCGAGAGGAATTTGGAGCAAATGTGAGAATTCTATTGAGCTATCATCTCACCTCCACCTCCTCCCCTCCCACCTGACCAACCAACCACATCAGAAACAAAAGTTTTGTAGGTAATAGTAATCTTATTTGTGTCACATTCAGGTTTACATTAACATTGCTATGAAGTTACTATGTAAATCCCCGAGTGGCCACACTCCAGCGCATCGTTGGCTGCAGAGGGAAAATTCAGAACGTCAAATTCACCTAACAAGCACATCTTTTTAGGACTTAGTAGGAGGAAACCGGAGCACCCGGAGGAAACTCACGCAGACACGGGGAGAACATACAGACTCCGCACAGACAGTGACCCAAGCCAGGAATCGAACCGGGGACCCTGGCGCTATGAAGCAACAGTGCTAACCACTGTGCTAACATGCCGCCCAAGTAATGTGTTTGGATGAGAATGTATTTGAGATTTGAATTAAGGAAGAATAGGTGATGCCTGTGAAATGAATTATTGGAAATTGGCTTAAATGGAACTGGAAAAATAAAATAAATAATTTAAGTTTTATAATGAAGGCGATTGGAGGATCGTGTTTATTATTTTAACCAAAAGATTGTGAGCTTGCTGTGCTCTGTCTTTTGGTCATTCTTGCTTTAAGGCACTGGATATGTATTGCTGCTTGTGTTTGCACAATATTTACATTGTCTGTTTCAAGCTTTAATGTTTTCAATGATATTGTGATTTTTGAGATCATAGTTTAATAAGTCAAACAGCTAACAAAGGGAAATATAATTAACAAAACTTTATTTTCAAAAGTTATCAACCTGGAGTAATTTCTGGCTAAAATCACGATTCCGGGATTTAAAAAAAAAATTAATTTAGAGTAGCAACTTCATTTTTTCCCAAATTAAAGGGCAATTTAGTATGGCCAATACACCTACTCTGCACATCTTTGGGTTGTGGGGGCAAAACCTACGCAAACACAGGGAGAATGTGTAAACACTACCCAGAGTCGGGATCAAACCTGGGACCTCGGCGCCATGAGGCAGAAATGCTAACGACTGCACCACCGTGCTGCCCACTGATTCCAGGATATTTTTGATAAACATGTGGGAATTTTAATCTTGATACAAATTCTTGCATGTAAGAATGAGATAATTTTAAGTCCAAAGTTGTGCAGGTTAGGTGGATTGGCCATATTAAATTGATCTTTCGTGTCTAAGTGTTAGGTTGGGTTAGGGAGATAGGCTTAGGGAGTGGGCCGAGGTAGCGTGCTCTTTCAGAGAGTTGGTGCAGATTCAGTGATCCGAATGGCCTCCTTCTGCATTGTAGGGATTCTGTGATAGGGTTCATTGGAATTTAGGATATTTCAAATGATTATGACCAATCTTGTGTTTGGTTGATCTTCTAAAACTTCTTGTCAGGTTCAAAGAATTATTCCTGACACAACTGGGACAATGAAGGTGTAAAGGAGAGATTGTTAAATTAATAATCTTTATCGGCACAAGTAGGCTTACATTAACACTGCAATGACATTACTGTGAAAAGCCCCTAGTCGCCACATTCACGTTCGGATACACAGAGGGAGAATTCAGAATGTCCAAATTACCCAACAGCATGTCTTTCGGGTCTTGTGGGAGGTTAACAGAGCACCCGGAGGGAGCCCAAGCAGACAGGGGAGAACGTGTAGACTCCACACAGACAGTGATCCAAGTTGGGAATCGACCCTGGAGCTGTGAAGCAATAGTGCTACGTACTGTGCTACCATGCTGCCTTATGAATTTGGAATCAAAGAACAAAGAAAAATTACAGCACAGGAACAGGCCCTTCGGCCCTCCAAGCCTGCGCCAATCCAGATCCTCTATCTAAAACTGTCGCCTATTTTCTAAGGATCTGTATCTCTCTGCTCCCTGCCCATTCATGTATCTGTCTAGATACATCTTAACTGACACTAACGTGCCCGCCTCTACCACCTCCGCCGGCAATGCGTTCCATTTGTACACTTTAAATATTGCAGCAATAGTCGATCTGATTCAAAATCAGGTGAGGGGGGGGGGGGGGGGGGGTGCATCTAGTGAGGAGTTACAAAAGACAGAATAGATGGAGGTTGCAGTCACCAGTCTTCAACAAATCTTAGCACCAGCAACGGCATCGGGCTGCTAGATTTGACTTGCCCCTTCCATAATAACAGGAATTATTATACTGCCGTAGTGACTAACAAGGTGGCGATTATAAGCAACCTGCAGCCTATTACTCCAACAAGGAATCAGAAATTGCTGCTGGATACAGAAAATCCATACAGAACACCCCTTAGTGCAGATTGCGAACATGGGAAGATTGAAAATGATCTCAGATACTAGAAGGGCTCAAGGGGAGTGTCTATTACTTAAATGGCTGGACGACAGTAGTTAGGGACGAGGGAAACAACCCAATGGGATATATGGACATTGAGGAAAAGGACCATGTGATGTGAAGAGTGAGATGAGGAAGTGAATAGAGTAAGCGTAGAGCTGTTAGATGAGGCCGATGTGACCCTCTTTGTCAACGGGTTACAACAGAGTGAACAGAGGGCCAAGAACATTGGTACAACCTGCCCGAATCCTATTGGTTGGGGACTATTGTTTATCCCATGACTCTTGGGGAGAATGAGCTACCCCAATGAGGGGGGGCGGGCAATCACGAGTAGTTGCAGCTGTATAAATAGAGCTGGCCAGTGTGGTACTGGCTAGAGAAGGAAGCAGTGGTGAATTATTGTTGCTGTGTACGTACTGTTGTAAATAAAGTTACTTTCTGTTTGACTCTACAAACTCGTGCTGGATTCTTCGTGGCCCTCATAAAAAACAGGATGGGCGATAGTTGAATAACTGGGACAAAATTAAAAGCAGAATCTATTTAATGGGTCACGAGAATGACGATGATGAAGAAAACCTGACATTTAAAGGGATTTTACCAAGACACAAAAAAACACATACACAATTTAGATGGTTTCTATGGAAATCAGGACAAAACTTCCTGTGAAGAAGAGATGTAATTGACGTTAATGGAAAGCCAAAAGCCAACAGCATTATAGTTTGAAGGGCGCGATTCTCCGCTCCCCACGCCAGGTGGGAGAATCGCGGGAGGGCCCCCCGACTAATTTCATAACCCCCCGCTCGGAAGAATCGTCGCTCGCCGTTTTTCAAGGCGACTGGCGATTCTCAGACCCGGATGGGCCGAGAGGCCTGCCGTTCGCAACCGTTTCACAACGGCGGCAACCACACCTCGTCGCTGCCGTCGTGAAATCGCCCGTTTTGGGGCTTGTAGGGGGCCTGGTGGGGAATGAGCACCACGACTGTGCTCGGGAGGGGACAGGCCCGCGATCGGTGCCCACCGATCGTCGGGCCGGCGTCTCAATCGGACGCACTATTTCCCCTCCGCCGTCCCGCAAGATCAAGCCTTCCGTGACGGCTGAGGGGAAAGACGGCCACCGCGCATGCGCGGGTTCCAGCTGTCAGCCGTCGTGACATCAGCCGCGCATGCACGGGTTGGAGCCGGCTAACCTGCGCATGCGCGGCTGACGTCACATAGGCACCGCCATCGCGTCACTCTCAGCGCGCCGCCCGGCGGCCGAGAGTTACGGTGCGCCACTCCTAGCCCCGCAGGGAGGGGAGAATAGGGGGCGAGGAGCGGCCTCTGAGGCCGTCGTGAAACTCGGCCACATTCACGACGGCCCTCCCAGGAGCGGAGAATTCCGCCCAATGTAATTCAGCAAGTTACCTTTAAAAAAAAGAATCATGTAATTTGAGACAGAGAACAAGCAAGCAAAATATGTTAGTGTCTGGAATCAAATATAAATGTTTGATTTCTATTCTAAGGATGGTATGAAGAAACATTACAGGAATATATGACTCTTCAGTGTTCACGGGTGAATAGGATTAAGTAATGGTGGAGAAAAGATAGAGATAGGAAATCAAAATAGCAAATGGGAATTGAGATATTGGGTACAATTCAATGGAATGTTTAAATTTGGCATTTAAAGACATATATACACAATAGAATCATGGAATCCTAGAATCCATACGGCCATTCAAGTGTGCACTGACCCTCTGAAAGAGCACCCTACCTAGGCTAACTTGCTGAAAATCCATAACCCCAAATAACCTTCAGATATTAAGGGGCAATTTAGCATGGCCAATCCAACTAACCTGCACATCTTTGGACTATTGGAGAAAACCGGAGAACCCAGAGGAAGTAGAGACAGGGAGAATGTGCGAACTCCAGACAGACAGTCACCCATGGTCTGAATCGAACCCAGGTCCGTGATGCTGTGGGACAGCAGGGCTAACCACTGTGCCACCATGCCATGCCAAAGTGATCCTTTCATGGAAAGGGAAGTCTCGAGGAGGCTAGTACATACATAGATACATGGAAGATAGGAGCAGGAGGAGGCCTTTTGGCCCTTTGAGCCTGCTCCACCATTTATCATGATCATGGCTGATCATCCAACTCAACAGCCTAATCCTGTTTTCACCCCAGAGCCTTTGATCCCATTCTCACCAAGTGCTATATCCAGCCACCTCTTGAATATATTCAATGTTTTAGCGTCAACTACTTCTGTGGTAATGACTTCCACAGGCTCACCACTCTTTGGGTGAAGAAATGTCTCCTAATCTCTGTCTGAAATGGTTTACCCTGAATCCTCAGACTATGACCCCATGGTTCTGGTCACACCCATCATTGATAGCATCTTCCCTGCATCTAACCTGTCTAGTCCTGTTAGAATTTTAGAAGTCTCTGATGAGATTCCCCCCTCATTCTTCTGAACTCCAGCGAGAACAATCCTAACCTAGTCAATATCTCCTCATATGACAGTCCTGCCATCCCTGGAATCAGTCTGATAAACATTTGCTGCACACTGTCGAGAGCAAGAAAATTCTTCTTCAGAAAAGGAGACCAAAACTTCACACAATATTCTAGCTGTGGCCTCACCAGGCCCCTGTACAATTGCAGCAACACATCCCTGCTTCTATACGCGAGACCTCTCACAATGAAGGCCAACATACCATTAACCTTCTTTACCGCCTGCTGCACCTGTATGCTTACCTTCAGCGAATGGTGCACAAGGACACCCAGGTCCCGCTGCACACTCCCTTCTCCCTATTTACAACCATTCAGGTAGTAATCTGCCTTCCTGTTTTTGCTTCTAAAGTGAATAACCTCACACTTATCCAAATCATACTGCATCTACTATTGATTTGCCCACTCGCCCAACCTTGTGCACCAATCATGCTGCAGGATCCCTGCATTTTTGTCACAGTTCACATTCCCACTCAACTTGGTATAATCAGCAAACTATGAGATGTTACATTTTGTTCCCTCATCCAAATCATTCATGTACATTGTAGATAGCTGGGGTCCCAGGACCGATCCCTGTGGCACACCACAAGTTACTGCCTGTCAATAGGAAAAGGATCCATTAATTCCTACTCTTTGTTTCCTCTCTGCCAAACAGTTTTATATCCACCTCAATACACTTCCCCCAAACCTATTGCGCTTTAATTTTGCACAATAATCTCTTTGTCAAATGCCTTCTGATAGTCCAAATATGCCACATCGACTGGCTCCCCCTTGTCAACTGTACTGGTTACATCTTCAAAGAATTCCAACAGATTTGTCAAGCATGATTTTCCCTTCATAAATCCATGCTGACTCTGACTGATCCTGCCACTGCTTTCTAAATGTTCCATGGAAAAGTCCTTGATAATGGATTCAAGCATTTTCCCCACTACCGAAGTTAGGTTTACTGGTCTATAATTCCCTGCTTTCTCTCTAACTTCCTTTTTGAATATCGGAGTGACATTAGCTGCCCTCCAATCTGCAGGGACTGTTCCAGAGCCTATAGAATCCCAGAAGCTGACCACCAATGCATCCACTATTCCAGGGCCACCTCCTTAAGCACTCTGGGATGCAGATTCTCAGGTCCTGGGGATTTATTCGCCTTCAATCTCATTTTCCCAGCACCATTTCTGTACTAAAGTATATCTCCCTCAGTTCATCCCTCTCACTAAACCTTTCATTCTCCAGCATTTCTGGTATCTGATTTGTGTCCTCTTTTATGAAGACAGAATCAAAGTATGTATTCAATTGCTCAGCCATTTCTTTGTCCCTTATTATGAATTTCCCTGTTTCTGTCTATAGGGGGCCTACATCTCTCTTTACCAATCTCTTTCTCTTCACATATCTGCAGAAACTCTTGGGCGCGATTCTCCGCAAATGCGGAGAGTCGTAAAGGCAGCCGTGAAACTGGCCGTGTTTCACGGCAGCCTCCGCGCCCCCTCCCGGGACCCGATTCTCCCCCCCGGTCGGGGCTAGCAGTGCGGCCCTGCGAAGCACGGCATCGCAGGCTTAGCGACCGTCGCTAAGCCCGCGCGACAAGGGTCACGGCGGCTGACGCGCACGATGACGTCAGCCGCGCATGCGCGGATTGGACGGCTCCAACCCGCGCATGCGCAGATGACTTCATCATGCATATGCGTCAAGCCCGCGCATGCGCGGGCCGTCATGCCCCTCAGCCGCCCCGCGGACTGATCCTGCGGGGCGGCGAAGGAACAAAGAGTGCGCGGGTTTCGGACCCGCTGCCCGCGATCGTTGGCCCATGCCACCCTTGGCACGGCCATGGTGTGGCTGTGCCAATCGGTGCCATGGTTGTCTGGGACGGCACTTTGCGGCCGTTTTCACGAACGGTGAGAGCAGGTGTGTTTGCGTTCGTGAAAACGGCCGTAAAGGCCTGGGAACTCGGCCCATCGGATAGGGGAGAATCGCTGTTCGCCATAAAAAACAGCGAGCAGCGATTCGTGTCATGGGGCGGCCGTGGGGGGGGGGGGGGGAGAGAATAGCGGGAGGTCGGGAAAAATGTCGGGAAGGCCCTCCCTCTATTCTCCGACCCATCGTGGGCAGCGGAGAATCGCGCCCTTAGTGTCAGTCTTTATGTTCCCTGCAATCTTCGTTTCGTACTCGGGTACTTTCCCCTTCTTAATTAATCCCTTTGTCCTTCTTTGCTGGTTTCTAAACAGCTCCTAATCCTCAGACCTATTATTTTTCTTGGCCAATCTATATGTTTCTTCTTGGATCGGATACTATTTCTAATTTTGTTTGGGCAGCAAGGTAGCACAAGTGGCTAGCACTGTGGCTTCACAGCGTCACGTTCTCCCCTGTCTGCGTGGGTTTCCTCCTGGTGCTCCGGTTTCCTCCCACAGTCCAAAGCCATGCAGGTTAGATGGATTGGCCATGATAAATTGCCCTTAGTGACCAAAAAGGTTAGGAGGGGTTATTGGGTTATGGGGATAGGGTGGAAGTGAGGGCTTAAGTGGGGCGGTGCAGACTCGATCGGCCGAATGACCTCCTTCTGCACTGTATGTTCTATGTTCTAATTTCCTTTGTTAGCCATGGATTGGCCCTCTTACCAATTTTGCTTTTGTGCCAGACAGGAATGAACAGTTGCTGCAGTTCCACCATGCATTCCTTGAATGTTTGCCATTGCCTATCCACTGCCATCCCTTTAAGTAACTCTCCCCAATCTATCAAGGCCACTTATGTCTCATATAAGTGTTTCCTTTATTAAGATTCAGCACCCTCGTCTCTGAATCAACTTCTTCACTCTCCATCTTGATACAAATTCTATGATTTTATGGTTGCTCATCCCCAAGGGGTCTTGCACAGCCAGGTTGGCAATGATTCTTATTACACAGTACCCAGTCTAAGATGGCCTGCTCTCTCATTGGTTCCTCCACATATTGGCCAAGAAAACCATCCCGTATACACTCCAGGGCCGGGATTCTTCCCTACCCGGAGGGACGGGGGTTCCCGGTGTGATGGAGTGGCGTGAACCACTCCGGCGTCAGGCCGCGGGGCCAAGTCCTCACATTGAGGGGCTCGGCCCGCGCTGGAGTGGTTGGCGCTCCGCCGGCTGGCGGGAACGGTCTTTGGCGCCACGCCAGCCAGAGCCGAAGGGACTTCGCCGGCCGGTGGAAGTCCGCGCATGCGCCAGAGCAGCAGCGGCTGCTTACGTCATCCCCGTGCATGCGCAGGGGAGGGGGTCACTTCTGCCTCTGCTATCGTGAAGACCATGGCGAAGGCGGAAGGAAAAGAGTGCCCCCATGGCACAGGCCCGCCTGCCGATCGGTGGGCCCCGTTCGCAGGCCAGGCCAACGTGGGGGCCACCCCCCGGGGCCAGATCACCCCGCGGCCCCCGCAGGACCCTGGAGCCCACTCGCGCCGCCTGGTCCCGCCGGTAAGGTAGGTGGTTTGATTCCCGCCAGCGGGACCAGCATGACAGCGGCGGGACTTCGGCCCATTGCGGGCCGGTTAATCGCCGGGGGGGCCCGCCGACTGGCGCGGCACGATTCTCGCCCCCGCTGAATCTCCGGTGCCGGAGACTTCAGGACATGGCGGGAGCGGGATTGACGCCGGCCCGACGATTCTCAGACCCGGCCCCGGGGGTGGGGGGGGGGGGGGGGGGGGTCGGAGAATCCCGCCCCAGGAATTCCTCCTCTATGGCATTGTGGCTAATTTGATTTGCCCAATCTACGTGAAGATTAAAATCACCCATGAGCACCGATATTCCCTTATTACATGCATCTCTAATTTTGTGTTTAATGCCATTCCCAACATCACCACTGCAATTTGGGGGTCTATAAATGACACCCATTAATGTTTTTAGCCCGTTGGTATTTCTCAACTCTACCAATACAGATTCCACATTGTCAAAGCTAATATCCTTTCTCACTATTGTGTTAATTTTCTCTTTAACGAGCAGTGCCACACAACCACCTTTTCTTTTATGCCTGTCCTTCCTAAATACTGAGAACCCTGGGACATTCAGTTCCCATCCCTCGTTACCCTGCAGCCATGTCTCCGTAATCTCAATTATATCATATTGATTTATATCTATCTGCCCGATTAGTTCATCCACTTTATTGCATTAAGGCACAGAGGGCGCGATTCTCCGCAAATGCGGCGAGTCATAAAGGCTGCCGTGAAACTGGCCGTGTTTCACGGCAGCCTCCGCGCCCCCTCCCGGGACCCGATTCTCCCCCCTGGGCGGGGCTAGCAGTGGGGCCCCGTGAAGCACGGCATCGCGGGCTTAGCGACCGTCGCTAAGTCCACACGCCAAGCGTCACGCCGGCTGACGCGCACGATGACATCAGCCGCGCATGCGTGGGTTGGACGGCTCCAACCCGCGCATGCGCGGATGACGTCATCACGCAGACGCGTCAAATCCGCGCACGTGCGGGTCGTCATGCCCCTCAGGCGCCCCGCGGACTGATCCTGCGGGGCGGCGGAAGAACAAATAGTGCGCGGGTCTCGGACCCGCTGCCCGCGATCGGTGCCCACTGATCGCAGTCCCATGCCACCCTTGACACGGCCGTGGTGCGGCCGTGCCAATCGGTGCCATGGTTGTCCGGGACGGGCACTTTGCGGCCGTTTTCACGAACGCTGAAAGCAGGTGTGATCGCGGCCGTGAAAACGGCCGTAAACTCTGCGGTACTCGGTCCATCGGCCTGCGGAGAATCGCTGTTCGCCGTAAAAAACGTCGAGCAGCGATTCGTGTCGTGGGGCGGCCGGACGGGGGGAGAATAGCGGGAGGCCGTGAAAATTGTCGGGAAGGCCCTCCTGCTATTCTCCGACCCATCGTGGGCAGTGGAGAATCACGCCCAACAACTTTGAGATGTTTTGATAAGATTGCAAAGAGTTCAAGAATGTGTGGAAGGACATTTGGGACACTGTGGGCGCGATTCTCCGCTCCCCACGCCGGGTGGGAGAATCGTGGGAGGGCCGGGCGAATCACGACACGCCGCCCTGGCACCCCCCGCGATTCTCCCATCCCCCCAAAATGGCGTGTCGCGGAATTGCCGGTCGCCGTTTTTCACGACGACCGGCAATTCTCCGGCCCGGATGAGCCGAGCGGCCTGACGAACCCGACCTGTTCACGCCGGCGGCAACCACACCTGTTCGCTGCCGGTGTGAACATCACGCGACTGGTAAGTGTGGGGCCTGTGGGGGGGCGGAGAGAAGAACGAGCACCATGGGCGTGCTCGGGAGGTGACTGACCCGCGATCGGTGCCCACCGATCGTCGGGCCGGCGTCTCTAAGAGACGCGCTCTTTCCCCTCCGCTGCCCCGCAAGATCAAGCTGCCATGTCTTGCGGGGCTGCGGAGGGGAAGACGGCAACCGCGCATGCACGGGTTGGAGCCTGCCAACCTGCGCATGCACGGCTGACGTCACTTAGGCGCCGCCGTCGCGCCATTCACGGCGCGCCGCTTTGACGCAAGCGTCAAGGCCCGGCGGCTGAGTTTCTCACAACGCCGCTCCTGGCCCCCTGGCGTGGGGGTGAATAGGGTGCGAGGAGCGGCCTCCGACGCCGTCGTGAAACTCGGCCGAGTTCACGACGGCCTTCCCGATGCCGCGCAGGAGCGGAGAATCGCCCCCTGTGTATGTGCGCAACTAAGTTACATGTGAAGTAACTAATATGCAGGAAACCAGTTCAAAATAGGCCCATTCAAGAGCTTGAAAGTACTTGCAATTATGCATTGAAGAGCAGGTCCCAGGTATGCACGCAACATGGCATGAAATGGTTAATGGAGCCAATAGAGTGAAATAACACCTTTCAATTATCAAGCAGTGATACGTATTTCACAGAGAAACTGACGTTAAAACAAGTAAGAAAGAATTAAGTACATCACTACTTGCCAAGAATGAGTAAAATTCATGTGCAAGGTTGAATAATTTGGATTAGAACAATTAGGTGCATGGTAGTTAGTAAACCTGTGGAAACACATCCACAAGATAGATATAGATGAATGAAGAGCTGGAGAATATCTTAAGTCCTTGCATGATGTTATTTTGTATGATATTGAGAGAGGTAATCTACAGGTCGGGAGTGTGAGAGAGAAAGGAGTATCAATCTCAGTTGACATTATTCAGAGATCATATTCAAGTTACAATGGGTTATGGAATATAATGTAGTTTAACTCAATTTTTGGGAAGAGGAAACTGACATTTAAAAAGGTGGATTTTCTTGTTGCCTGTCACCCCACTCAAGGATTAGAGAGACAAAGAAAGTGATCAAGAATAATGAGGAGGCAAGGCATTTTATACAGACTGTGTAATTTAAAAGTAAAATAACTCATTCCAAGTAACCATAGAGAGGTAATAACAACCTTCAGGTAACCTGTCCAACACATAAAGCCACTGATAGGGATCTGATTTAATAGCAATTAAATGAGATTTTGAGACAATGGCTCAAGATATCAACCATGAAGATAAGAATATATTAATTTATCTCAGCATGAAATAACAGAAACAAACTTTAATGAGAGGGTGGCCCTATAAGTAATTGAAGGCCCGTCAGGGGTACTCGGGGATCCCTGACCTTATTTAATTGAGTGGAAGATGGGAAATTATATCTGAGGATCATTATCATCATCGAGAAAACATTTTGGTCAAACAAAGTAACAAATGCCCAGCTTGGGTAAAACAAAACTTCTGCAGATGTGGAATAGAGAGCATCCTATCCGGCTGCATCACAGCTTGGTATGCCAACTGCTCGGTCCAAGGTCGCAAGAAGCTGCGACTGTGGTGAACTCAGCCCCATGCATCACACAAACTTGCCACCCCCACATTGATTCTGTCTACAACTCTCGCTGCCTTAGGAAGGCAGGCAGCATTATCAGAGACCCCTCCCACCCAGGCATTGCCTTATTCCAGACCCTTCCATCAGGCAGAAGGTACAGAAGTCTGAAGACTCGCACATCCAGACATATGAACAGCTTCTTCTCCACAGCTACAAGACTCCTCAACGACTCCCTCTCAGACTGATCTGTTCCCTATAAGAACACTATTCATGACGCCCTATGCTGCTCTTGCTCGTGTATTTGCTTTGTTTGATTTGTTTGGCCCCTTGTTCCGCACTGTAACCAATCACTGTTTTGTCGATGTACCATTTTTCAATGAACTCTGTTGATTATTCTTGTGTCTACTATGTACGTACTGTGTACGTTCCTCGGCCGCAGAAAAATACTTGTAACTCTACTTCGGTACATGTGACAATCAATCAAAACAAATCAAAATCAAAGCAAATAGGGGGGACTGATAAGGGGGGAAAATATTATATCGGAATTAATTTGAAATTATAGTTATCCATTTAGCACTGAAGGGCTTCAACACTTCTGTATCAATCTGTATTACCCACACAAGCTGTTTAGCTGAAGCTGCCAATTTTAAGAATACACCCCAAGGATACAAACAGCCTGGGACTCGTTCTCAGAAAGGAACTCCATGGGTGTTAGCTCTCATGGTTTGTAATAACAACGTGGGAATCTCGACCATTTGCTCTGGTGTCAGGAGGTCTGTAGATAATCAAAGGATGTTGAGGATCACATTGGGTTGTTTGGATATTGTAGCATCCATACCTTGAGAGGAGGGAGCGTGATTGATGGCCACACACCAGATATCAGACCACCAATATAAATAATTGAACAAAGAACAAAGAAAAGTACAGCACAGGAACAGGCCCTTCGGCCCTCCAAGCCCATGCCGACCATGCTGCCCGACTAAACTACAATCTTCTACACTTCCTGGTTCAGTATCCCTCTATTCCCATCCTATCCATGTATTTGTCAAGATTCCCCTTAAATGTCACTGTCGTCCCTGCTTCCACCACCTCCTCCGGCAGCGAGTTCCAGGCACCCACGACCCTCTGTGTAAAAAAACTTGCCTCGTACATCTACTCTAAACCTTGCCCCTCGCACCTTAAACCTATGCCCTCTAGTAATTGACCCCTCTACACTGGGTAAAAGCCTCTGACTATCCACTCTGTCTATGCCCCTCATAATTTTGTAGACCTCTATCAGGTCGCCCCTCAACCTCCGTCGTTCCAGTGAGAACAAACCGAGTTTATTCAGCCGCTCCTCATAGCTAATGCCCTCCATATCAGGCAACATTGTGAGACAACATATACATGCCTTTGCACTGATTGGATATTATAATTAAGCAGATGAACCCTTGATGTGATTGGTTCATTATTTTCATATATGCTGCATGATGTAAACGTAATCGATAGTCATGATTGGACATAGCTGATTAGTAACAAGTGATTGGTATATGCCAATTTCCTGTAATTTAATCTGAAGTATAACTGTCTGTACAATGTTGTAATCAGGGCTGTATGGTGTGCTTGCTACAAATGTCACCAGTCCAGTTATAATGGCAGTAAAGATTTCGTTCATTACCCCAAGAGTTTTTCCCACTGCAATTTCTATCAAGGCATGTGGGTGGGTCTCAGACATTTCTGGGAGGTTCTGAGTTTCAGTCTGATTTGTGGAAGTTCCAAACACTACGTGGAGGAACAAACTAGGTCAAGGGAGTGTAGCCAGGGGCTGAGTACCCTATGTTACCATCCGCATTATATGCCTACAGATGCCAGGACAGAATTATGTATGGTGCAGGCATGATCATCCTTCGACTTTGTGCATTGTAATGAATGCACCCACAGATGTGGCAAATGATAACTCAACCAACCACTGCCTAACCAACTGCATACTCTTACTCAGGGATTTTATCCATAGGATCCATTATACTTCAGTGTCACTAGAATAACTCACTCTGGTCACCCCAGATACTTTATATAGTGGACAGAGATCAGAGGCCCACCGGTTCCACAACCTGTCCTTGATCACCATTCATGAAGACAATGATTAGGGCCACAGATCAAGGGAAATGCCCAGTGCTTATCCTGGGAAAAGACCACCTAAACTTTGCAATGCAGATCATCCGCCCACAGGATGCATGACACAACTTAAAACAAGTGCGTATACCGATTCCAAACTTACACACTTCACCTTACTGAGGAATCCATTCGGAATTACTATTTAGCAGACGAGGGAAAACTGTTCCCAGTTATCACTTGCATTTCTGGGAGTTTCTACAAGGTGCATTAATTGACAACCCTGTCACCAGTAGAACACAATCTAAGACACAGACCAAACACTGCATTACTAACAACAACCAGCATTCTGAAGGCTGTTTCAAACCAAGATCAGGGTTGGATTTTCCAACCGTTTCCGTTGGCGGAATCGGTTTGATTGGGAGGGGCGGCGCAAACAACGGGTATGCCAGTTGACAGTGGGAGGACCAGAAAATCCCATGAGCGGCCAATGATGGGGCTGCCTCAGCCTCTGCAATGCACACTGCGGGGCCTGGGAAATCCCACCCCATGTCTGGACACATAAATAAACTGACAATAAATTATAAATCCATTGCTTTCTGTTTGTTTTGTATAAAAGTATATTCAATGCTCTTTTGATGGACTATAATGTAAACAGTTTTGATTTTTTAAGGATAAATTGTAATTTAGAAGAAAGGGGGATGTTGTAATGTGAAGTGCATAGTACCTTTGAGGAGACGTATTCTAAATTGCTGTTCCTCACAATCCACCGGGGGATAGGATGGAATGTACAACCCCATGACACTGCAGACATAATGCAGCAGCACTCCTCCAGTTCAGATATGTCTACAGACCCTCCTGTTTACCATTGCATGCAAAGTTTTATCTTAAAAAAATGGAACCCGCGTAGCTGTTTTACCAATCCGTGTTGTAAGATTGGTATGTTTGTGACAAACGGAATAACACAACAGGCAAGAAAAATTGAGGGCCCCGTTCGAAGAAAGCATCTCAGGTTTCCTTTACAAAGTAGCATCAACCCAATCGAATTGTTGCAATAAATTAAGACATAACCACAAATAGAGCCATCAGTGACAGATTAGCAGCCTGTCCAAATATATCTACTTATGTCATAAAATGTTGCAGCTGGTGTGTGTCTAATGCATCTGCAGAGGGATGAAGCATGGCGACTCACTTTAAATAAATCCAGCAGCACTATCAGTAAACAAAATAAATCATTTTGCCTTAAAAAGATTTTGATTCACTAGAAATTGACCAAATACTTCATTAGTGACACTGTCTCACTCTTGACTCGGGTCCACCCATCCATATCTTATTTTTGGTATATCATTGTAATTGTGACCCCCAGTTCACAACATTATCAATTTGAATTGAACAACTCCTGCTTGCCCTGCCCCACTGCCTCCTCCCGCCCTGCCACTTCAAGCAAGCAGTCATTTTCATGAGTTTGCTGGACTGCCTAAATTAATAGCTTAGAATAGGTTGAAGGTCTGGAACATAGAACATACAGTGCCCTATCCCTATCCCCGTAACCCAATAACCCTTCCGAACCTTTTTTTTAGTCACTAAAGGCAATTTATCATGGCTAATCCACCTAACCTGCACGTCTTTGGACTGTGGGAGGAAACCGGAGCACCCGGAGGAAACCCACGCACACACGGGGAGAACATGCAGACTCCGCACAGACAGTGACCCAGCGGAAGGAAGCTTAGGATTTCTCGACAGTGAGCAAATCAAACTGAAACCATTTGAGAAGTATTTCTCCCTTTACCATGACATCTTTCAACATTTGGTGTCCTTCCTCAATGCTCCATATGGTATTATCCTTTGTTTCACGTCTCCATCCCTTTGTACTGATGTGAGCCCGATCTGTTTGCCTCTGTATGAAGTCCTCTGCCTCCGTGGGGATGTATTGCTGTCGCTCGTGATCTCCTGTCAGGCCTGATTCTCTCCTTGGTTTCCTTGCTGTTACTGTTTTTCCTCTCCTGATCCCTTTGAGTCCTCCCACATCAAAACAGCCACTACGATTCAAAAGTAATTAATTGGCTGGGAACCACTTTGGGAGGTCTTGGAGTTGTGAAATCATAGAAATGCAAAGTCATTACAACCTAAAAGGCCCTTCAGCCCTTTGAGTCCATGCCAATTTCTGTCGAGAAATCCAGTCAGCCCCATTCCCTGCCTCCCCCATCCCCAGAGCCCTGTAAGCTATTTGCCTCAAGAGCCCATCCAATATCCTTTTGAAATCATTGATTAACAAAGAAAGACACTATGCAATGAAGCTTCCTTTTATCAGTCACCACCTCTCTCTCTCTGCCTGAGTTGCTCAACGTGGAGTTCCAATACATCTTTTCTTCATCGTGTAGAGGATGACCTTTGATGTAATGTTGAAAACTTTGTGGAGCCCCAGGTAATGCCTTCAGCCTTGGAGCTGATAATGCAGCAGATGGAGATGAATACTCATCGGTATAGGCGAGAGACAGATCATGGTAAGAGAAACACAGATGCTGGGCAGACACCCACCAGGAACACAGAGGGTGAAATGAAGATCACAGCAAAAGGTCAATGCGGAGATTGACAGATGAGATACAAAGGCCCTGATACTTATATGGATGGAATTTGGAAATCACAGGCAAGAAGAGGGTTTGCCAGATTAATCGAAAGCCCCCCGCATTATAAGTTTTTTTTTTGGATACTAAGGGCAATTTATCATGGCCAATGCCCCTAACCTGCACATATTTGGATTGTGGGAGGAAACCGTAGCACCCGTAGGAAACCCATGCAGACACGGGGAGAACATGCAGACTCCGTACAGACAGTGACCCAGTGGGGAATCGAACCTGGGACCCTGGCACTATGAAGCCCCAGTGTTATCCACGTGCTACTGTGCTGCCCCACATTATCAGTTTTAAATTCTGTTTTCTACTTGGTAGCCAGCCAGATAGATGGGCGAAATGTGAAAATTTGTGGTATGAGGTGAAATGAGGACAATGTTTTTCCAGCAGAGGTCGTGAATCTTTGCTTCCACTACCTTTTAAGGAAGAGAGTTTCAGAGTCTTTAAGTACATTTAAGACAGTGCTAGATATATTATTCATAAGTAGGGGAGTGGAAGGCTATAGGGCGTAGGTGGGAATGTGGAGTCGAGGTTACAATCAGATCAGCCATGACATTATTGAATGGTGGAACATGTTTGAGGGGCCGAGTGGCCTATTCGTGTTTGTTTGTCGGAAGACCGAAGCCAGATTACCACGGCGAACAGGAAATATCACTGATTAAGGGGTGATGAGGTGGAATTGGGTGTCATAAGAACATAAGAACATAAGAACTAGGCCCCTCGAGCCTGCTCCACAATTCAATTAGATCATGGCTGATCTTTTGTGGACTCAGCTCCACTTTATGATATGCAAACATGCAACAAATGAACACTCAGAATAGGACACAACCAATGGTCAGTCAGGACACTCAGAGGTGGCAGCACCACAAGGGGGCATGACATAAACACTATAAAAGGGATGAGGCACTCACACCCTGCCTCTTTCCACAGACACACATCTAGAGAGTTAGACAGGGTTGATCAGCAACATCACAACCCAGCACGTGGCTTGGAGAAAGCTGGTACAGTTAGACTGAGTTACTACAGTTAGATTAGCAGAGAGTCAACTAATTTGAGAACTATGTTTTTAGTTCAATAAAGACGTTGAACTCATTTCAGAGTGTGGAGCATCCTTTAGTTAAGACTGCATCAAGTAGCAGCCTGTGTTATCCGAAGCAGCATAACACAAAATGATACCAGGAGTGACTGTTCAATCTATTTAGTTCAACTCAGCAAGATCCGTGACAACCAGCTACTGATTACAGGCACAATGGATAAGATTCAGGTTCCTCATCAGCTCAGGACCACCGGCAATCTTAGTGCCAACTGGTGATCATTCAAGCAGAAATTTCAACAATACGTGGAAGTATCCGACCTCAATGGCGCGGCCGATGCTCGGAAGATAGCTCTTCTACTCACCACTGCGGGTGACCATGCGATAGAGATCTTCAACTCCTTTCACTTTTCCAATGGGCAGGACAAAACGAAGTACCAAACCATCCTGGACAAATTCGACAGCCACTGCGAGGTGGACACCAACGAAATCTTTGAGCACTACATCTTCAAGCAGAGGATGCAAGGTAAAGATGAAACCTTCAACTCCTATCTAACTAACCTTAGACTGCTAGCGCAATCCTGCAACTTTGGTGATATCACTGACTCCATGATCAGAAACCCACTCTGATCCTCTGCGAGAGCAATTGTTGAAAATCAAGTACATGACCCTGCCAGTCGCGATTGAAACGTGTACTGTGCATGCGCACTCTAAAAATCACTATTCACAGTACAAAACGGCAGAAAATGAAAAACAAGCCTCCCACGAGGTGGAGAGTTTCAGGCCATCTCCCGGGTGCAGCGCCTCCACGTTGATCAAAGCGGCCATTTCGCGCGCCTGACGCATGCGCAATGCGATCGGGAACACGAAGCGGCCGAAAACTGCACTGCGCAGGTGCAGACGTCAGAGAACCGCACCGTGCTTGCGCAACGACACACTGAGCGTCATGACGTGTGCGAACTGCGGCACCGCCCATTTTTAAAAAAACTGCCCTGCAAGAGGCAAACGCTGTTTAAACTGTGGTAAACCAAACAACTATGCAGGCCTGTGCAGATCTGCACCACCAGTCAGGAGCCAGCGCTCCCAATCCCGACAGTGGAGCATCAGAAGTGTGCAACACCGAACACGTGACTCTGATCCAGGCAGTGTGACGGGTCCAGATGATGAATACCTGAACACCACTTACCGAGTGGGCATTATTACAAAGTGCGAATTCGCCACACCGGACACATTGTGAGTCATAGAACATAGAAAACGTAAAACATAGAAAAATACAGCATAGAACAGGCCCTTCGGCCCACGATGTTGTGCCGAACTTTTGTCCCAGATTAAGAATAAATTAATCTACACCCCAGCATTCTACCATAATCCATGTACCTATCCCCGTAGTGTCCTAAAAAGTAAGGTTAAGGGGGGTTGGGTTACGGGTATAGGGTGGATACGTGTGTTTGAGTAGGGTGATCATTGCTCGGCACAACATCGAGGGCCGAAGGGCCTGTTCTGTGCTGTACTGTTCTATGTTCTATCCAATAGCCGCTTGAAGGTCCCTAATGTTTCCGACTCAACTACTTCCACAGGCAGTGCATTCCATGCCCCCACGACTCTCTGGGTAAAGAACCTACCTCTGATAGCCCCCCTATATCTTCCACCATTCACCTTAAATTTATGTCCCCTTGTAATGGTTTGTTCCACCCGAGGAAAAAGTCTCTGACTGTCTACTCTATCTATTCCCCTGATCATCTTATAAACCTCTATCAAGTCGCCCCTCATTCTTCTCCTTTCTAATGAGAAAAAGCCAAGCACCCTCAACCATTCCTCGGAAGACCTACTCTCCATTCCAGGCAACATCCTGGTAAATCTCCTTTGCACCTTTTCCAAAGCTTCATCATTCTTCCTAAAATGAGGCGACCAGAATTGCACACATTACTCCAAATGTGGCCTTACGCAGGATTTGTACAGCTGCATCATCACCTCACAGCTCTTAAATTCAATCCCTCTGTTAATGAACGCTAGCACACCACAGGCCTTCTGCACAGCTCTGTCCACTTCAGTGGCAACTTTCAAAGATCTGTGAACATAGACCCCAAGATCTCTCTGCTCCTCCACATTGCCAAGAACCCTACCATTAACCCTGTAATCTGCATTCATATTTGTCCTTCCAAAATGGACAACCTCACACTTTTCAGGGTTAAACTCCATCTGCCACTTCTCAGCCCAGCCCTGCACCCTATCTATGACTCTTTGCAGCCGACAACAGCCCTCCT
Organism: Scyliorhinus canicula; assembly: GCF_902713615.1. Classification (NCBI taxonomy): domain Eukaryota; kingdom Metazoa; phylum Chordata; class Chondrichthyes; order Carcharhiniformes; family Scyliorhinidae; genus Scyliorhinus; species Scyliorhinus canicula. The sequence goes on from NC_052161.1 coordinate 75,571,347, forward strand.
CACTATCCACAACTCCACCAATCTTCGTATCGTCTGCAAATTTACTGACCCACCCTTCAACTCCCTCATCCAAGTCATTAATGAAAATCACAAACAGCAGAGGATCCAGAACTGATCCCTGCGGTACGCCACTGGTAACTGGGCTCCAGGCTGAATATTTGCCATCCCCCACCACTCTCTGACTTCTATTGGTTAGCCAGTTTGTTATTCAACTTGCCAAATTCCCTACTATCCCATGCCTCCTTACTTTCTGCATTAGCCTACCATGGGGAACCTTATCAAATGCCTTACTAATATCCATATACACTCCATCCACTGCTTTACCTTCATCCACGTGCTTGGTCACCTCCTCAAAGAATTCAAAAGACATGTGAGGCAAGACCTACCCCTCACAAATCCGTGCTGACTATCCCTAATCAAGCAGTGTCTTTCCAGATGCTCAGAAATCCTATCCCTCAGTCCCGTTTCCATTATTTTGCCTACCACCAAAGTAAGATTAACTGGCCTGTAATTCCCAGGGTTATCGCTAGTCCCTTTTTTGAACAGGGGCATGACATTCGCCACTCTCCAATCCCTGGTACCACCCCTGTTGACAGTGAGGATGAAAAGATCATTGCCAACGGCTCTGCAATTTCATCTCTCCTAATCCCTGTCTACAGTTTCCTCCTGGCTATCTTGTTTCCCTCCAGCACCCTGTCTGAACCTTGTTTCCTCAGCCTTACATAAGTATCCTTCTTCCTCTTAACAAGACATTCAACCTCTCTTGTCAACCATGGTTCCCTCACTCGACCATCTCTTCCCTGCCTGACAGGGACATACATATCAAGGACATGTATAATCTGTTCTTGAACAAGTTCCACCTTTCAATTGTGTCCTTCCCTGACAGCATATGTTTCCAACTTATGCACTTCAGATCTTCTCTGACAGCATCGTATTTACCCTTCCCCCAATTGTAAACCTTGCCCTGTTGCACGCACCTATCCCTCTCCATTACTGAAGTGAAAGTCACAGAATTGTGGTCACTATCTCCAAAATGCCTCCCCACGAACAAATCTATCACTTGCCCTGGTTCATTACCAAGTACCAAATCCAATGTGGCCTCCCCTCTGGTCGGACAATATACATACTGTGTTAGAAAAGCTTCCTGGACACACTGCACAAAATCCGCCTCATCCAAACTATTTGATCTAAAGAGTTTCCACTCAATATTTGGGAAGTTGAAGTCACCCATGATTACTACCCTATGACTTCTGCACCTTTCCAAAATCTGTTTCCCAATCTGTTCCTCCACATCTCTGCTGCTATTGGGGGGCCTATGGAAAATTCCCAACAAGTTGACTGCTCCTTTTCTACTTCTGACTTCAACCCATACTACCTCAGTCGGCAGATCCTCCTCGAACTGCCTTTCTGCAGCTGTTACACTATCTCTAATTAATAATGCAACCCCCCACCTCTTTTACCATCCTCCCGAATCTTATTGAAACATCTATAACCAGGAACCTCCAGCAACCATTTATGCCCCTCTTCTCTTCAAGTTTCCATGATGGCCACCACATCGTAGTCCCAAGTACCGATCCATGCCTTAAGTTCACCAACCTTATTCTTGAAGCTTCTTGCGTTTAAGTATACACACTTCAACCCATCTCCGTGACAGCAAGTACTCTCCTTTGTCAGTGTTACCTTCCTCACTGCCTCACTACACGCTTTGGCGTCCTGAATATCGGCTACCTTAGTTGCTGGACTACAAATCCGGTTCCCATTCCCCTGCCAAATTAGTTTAAACCCTCCCAAAGAGTACTATAAAACCTCCTTCCCAGGATATTTGTGCCCCTCTGGTTCAGATTCAACCCGTCCTGCTTGTACAGGTCCCACCTTCCCCAGAATGCACTCCAATTATCCAAATACCTGAAGCCCTCCCTCCTACACCATTCCTGCAGCCACATGTTCAACTGCACTTGCTCCCTATTCCTAGCCTCACTATCACGTGGCACCGGCAACAAACCAGAGATGACAACTCTGTCTGCCCTGGCTTTTAACTTCCAGCCTAATTCCCTAAACTTGTTATTACATCCACACCCCTTTTCCTACCTATGCGTTGGTACCAATGTGCACCACGCCTTCTGGCTGCTCACCCTCCCCCTTAAGGATCCTGAAGACACGATCCGATACGTCATGGACCCTGGCACCCAGAAGGCAACAAACCATCTGAGAGTCTCGCCCGTGCCCACAGAACCGCCTGTCTGTACCTCTAACTATTGAGTCCCCTATAACTAGTGCCCTCCTAATCTCCCCCTTCCCTTCTGAGCCCCAGAGCCGGACCTCATGCCAGAGACCCGGTCACTGCAGCTGCTGGGTAATGCCCCACCCAACAGTATCCAAGGCGGTATACTAATTGTTGAGAGGATCAACCACAGGGGATCCCTGCACTGACTGCTTCCTCCTCTTCCCACCTCTAAAGGTTACCCAGCTACCTTTGTTCACGGGTGTAACTATGTCCCTGTAGCTTCTATCTATTACCCCCTCAGCTTCCCGAATGCACCTTTCCAAAATCTGCTTCCCAATCTGTTCCTCCACATCTCTGATGCTATTGGGGGGCCCATAGAAAACTCCCAACAAGGTGACTGCCCCTTTCCTATTTCTGACTTCAACCCATACTACCTCAGTCGGCAGATCCTCCTTCAGTTCATCCAGCTCCAGCTCCAGTTCCCTAACACGGTCTGTGAGGAGCTGGAGATGGCTGCACTTCCCGCAGGTGAAGTCAGCGAGAACACCGGTGGTCTCCCTTACCTGGAACATTCTGCAGGAGGAACATTCCACTGCCCTAGCTGCCATCATCTCTACTTAGTCTCCCAGTAAAAGAGAAAGAAAAAAGTAAATAGTGTACCTGCTCACAGCACTGAGTCTTTTTTTTTAGATTAGAGGAGGAAGGAGGGTGGGAGACACTCCGCATGTAGTGTCTCAGGTTTCCTCACCATTCAAATTTATTGGGTCATACAATCTTCCCAGGTTTCCCCACGGCCGACTTACTTTTTCGGAGCAGGAAACCGGAAGTTAAAAATGAAAAACTCAGCTTACCTTCCAGCTCTCCCCTCCAAAAATCGCTCCCCTCTCAGCCCTCTCCGCTGGAAGAATAAGACCGAAACCTCGGAGGTAAGTGCTTTTTTAAAGAAAATACAAACCAACCCAGGTCTCCCCACAGCCGACTTCTGGTTTCCTGCTCCGAAAAAGTAAGTTAAAAATCAAAAACTTAGCTTACCTTCCAGCTCTCCCCTCCAAAAATCGCTCCCCTCTCTGCCCGCCCCGCTGGAAGAATGATCTCCCAAGTTGTTGTGATGTGAATCCTGCCCACAATGAGCGGGATCACGTTTTAGCAAATCTGCATATGATAGTGAGGCAGTAAGCCTCATTCTAATGTGGAGATCCCCAAAGTACCTAAGGCTTTGGATTTGAACCCCTCAGCCTCAGAGACTTTGTGCAAAGCAGTTTGGTACTAGTGCCCACAAACGGGGATCAGACAGAATGGCACTCGTGGGGGTCTCCAAAGGGATCAGAAGCCCCCAGCTGCATGCCCTTTGGGCAGGGTGGCCCCACCTGGGCACCTAGCAGTGCCACCTGGGTGTCAGCCTGGCACTGACAAGGTGCCCAGATGGCACTGCCAACTAGCATGGGCACTGCCAGGTTAGCATTTTCTGTGCATGCGATTGATCCAGGGTGGATGTTGTGGGCGCGGGAAGCCTCCCATATAACATTCAGAGGAAGGGACCCTCCCATATTGCATTCTGGCTGGTGGGGGGGTGGGGGGGTGATCGGGGATCGCTTTGGGGCTTTGGAGATCGGAACGCCATTTTTTTAATGTCACTACAACAGGGAGTTCCAGCGAGCGGAGCTCCCCACTGTACAAAGTGAGACTACGTGCGGCCTCTGACGTGTCTTCCCTATTCAGACCCCTCATTCAATGTGAGTCACGTTAAATAGCCATGTGTTTCTCGGCACTGCGAGAGCCGGGAAAATATGGATAAAAGTGCTCGCTTGGGAAATTCGTTTCCATTTCGGAGAATTGTACCAAGTGGGTTTGGCTGGGGTGGGCATGGTGATCAACTCTGCCAACAGGTTTGTAAGAGAGGCGCAAGGGCCAGAACAGCAGGGCGGGTGGGTGGTGGTGAGTTGGGGCAGCTCAGTTCCTTCTGGCCCACAATACTGACCCGCTGAATCCAGCTACCCTCGCCTCCCTTACATTATCTATCGGCTTTTCCAAGCTGCAGTAAACTTGGCTGGCCAGCATTATGTATAAACTGTTGTTGGAATATCAGGAAAGCAGTCTGATTTTCATTTCAAAACAAAATACCTGCCACTCCATAAAGCAATTAGAAAGAGGTGTGTCCGTTCCGGATTGGTGTTGGTCTTTGTAAATTTGGCGATTGAATCCACTCCACCCAGTCCGTCTCCCACTCAGAGTTTGAATCCCTCCCCCAGAGAGAGAGAGATTGGGGTAAAGAAAAAGAGACGTGTAACCTTCCAGAGAAGGTGGTTGGGGAGTGGACGTACAATGTCTCTTGGACTGCAGTGCAAAGCAGGTAACCATTTGTATGGGTCACCATTTTCCACTCTGCCCAAGTTTCATTCCCATTGACTCAAATGTGCGAAGCTGGTTCACCATCAGCCATTTTGCACGCTTTTCAAAGGCCAATTTTGCCTACACATCCATCGGCCATCGAGACCCAGAGGGGTAAAGGGTAGGCGGCAGAGGTGGTGAGGATGGTACTGGCTGACTAACAGGGCAGCAGATAGTGAAAGTTCCTCATCAACCTTCCTCATTACTGACCCCCATATGGGGTAAAATTGTCGGATACTGCCTCTTCCAAAGCCTGACTAAACCTTGCATGCTCTCAGAACCGGGTTCACCTCACGTTCACACAGCCTGAATCATTCGGCGTACCCTTCAAGCACCATTCAACCAACTCCTGCCACATGGGCACGGTTTGCTGGTTAACCAGAGGGTGCAGAGAGGAGGTGCTGCGAAATGGGAGAGTCTCACTTTCAAACTGCTCCTCACCTATTCCATTATTTACACAGCACTTCCACTGGGGACTTCCGTTTACAAAAGTAGTGACAAAGGCATTTTGAGCCAAGGAAGCAATGAAATGCCACAACATGTCCATGGCGTGTTCCCTGCTGGCTGCTAAATGCCTCATTATCCCAACTAGAAAATATAGATGATCGAGATATTCCATTGTGTGCTGATTAGTAGACTGAGAGAACAAGACCTGTGCTTGATGAAGGATAAACACGAAAGGAATCCACAAAGAATATTTTAACGAGCGAGTGATCAATCTATGGAATAGACCCCTGAGGGATCGAATGGATGTAGATCATGTTAATTTGTTCAAATGCAAATGAGATCGATTTCTTCTGGAAGATAACATTTTGGACACAGTGCTCTACGTGAAACATTTTGAGATCAGATGCGATACGTGTAGCAGGTGTGGGAGGAATAGGCGACTGTGGTCTCACCGTTCCCCAAAACGCTTCACCACTGGGGACATTCCTCCGCTCATTTTTAGATCCGTTGGGAGATGAATCTCTGGAAGATTCTGGCGGTGATTCGTCAAGAACTCCATTAACATCACACTAACGTGGTAGAAGGAAAGCTAGATGCGCAATCTCTTTTCATTAAGCGATTCCTCTGTCTCAGTGCTTGGAAGATTTACCTGGTCTGATTACAAAGCCGGTAAGCATTGTGAACCGTGAGGAGAATGGTGATAGTGTGAGGAATGTCGATATATATTGCATCATATGTAGGTGCTGCAGTAGGGGTTAAAAAATCTGGGTTATCTGACTTTTGCAATTATGTATTTTTTAAAATCCTGGTTTGAAAGAATTTGGGGCTACAGGGAGACAATTTTTAATTTCTTCCCCCAATTAACAGGCAATTTAGCATGGCCAATCTACCTACCCTGCACATAAGACCATAAGACATAGGAGTGGAAGTAAGGCCATTCAGCCCATCGAGTCCACTCCGCCATTCAATCATGGCTGATGGGCATTTCAACTCCACCTACCAGCATTCTCCCCGTAGCCCTTAATTCCTCGCGACATCAAGAATTTATCTATCTCTGCCTTGAAGCCATTTAGCGTCCCGGCCTCCACTGCACTCCGCGGCAATGAATTCCACAGGCCCACCACTCTCTGGCTGAAGAAATGTCTCCGCATTTCTGTTCTGAATTTACCCCCTCTAATTCTAAGGCTGTGCCCACGGGTCCTCGTCTCCTCGCCTAACGGAAACAGTTTCTTTGCGTCCACCCTTTCTAAGCCATGTATTATCTTGTAAGTTTCTATTAGATCTCCCCTTAACCTTCTAAACTCCAATGAATACAATCCCAGGATCCTCAGCCGTTCATCATATGTTAGACCCGCCATTCCAGGGATCATCCGTGTGAATCTCCGCTGGACACGCTCCAGTGCCAGTATGTCCTTCCTGAGATGTGGGGCCCAAAACTGGACACAGTACTCCAAATGGGGCCTAACCAGAGCCTTATAAAGGCTCAGTAGCACATCGCTGCTTTTATATTCCAACCCTCTTGAGATAAATGACAACATTGCATTCGCTTTCTTAATCACAGATTCAACCTGCATGTTTACCTTTAGGGAATCCTCGACTAGCACTCCCAGATCCCTTTGTACTTTGGCATTATGAATTTTCTCACCGTTTAGAAAGTAGTCTATGCTTGGATTCTTTTTTCCAAAGTGCAAGACCTCACATTTTCTCACGTTGAATTGCATCAGCCATTTCCTGCACCACTCTCCCAAACTGTCTAGATCCTTCTGCAGCCTCCCCACTTCCTCAGCACTACCTGCCTGACCACCTAACTTCGTATCATCGGCAAACTTTGCTAGAATGCCCCAGTCCCTTCATCCAGATCATTAATATATATGGTGAACAGCTGCGGCCCCAACACTGAACCCTGTGGGACACCGCTGGTCACCGGCTGCCATTCCGAAAAATAACCTTTTATCCCAACTCTCTGCCTTCTGTCAGACAGCCAATCCTCAACCCATGCCAGTAGCTCACCTCGAACACCATGGGCCCTCACCTTACTCAGCAGCCTCCTGTGTGGCACCTTATCAAAGGCCTTTTGGAAATCCAGATAGACCACATCCACTGGGTTTCCCTGGTCTAACCTACTTGTCACCTCCTCAAAGAATTCTAACAGGTTCGTCAGGCACGACCTCCCCTTACTAAATCCATGTTGACCTGTTCTAATCCGACCCTGCTCTTCCAAGAATTTAGAAATCTCGGGCGCGATTCTCCGGACTCACGACGGTTCGGAGAATAGCGGGCGTCGGAAATTTTTACGGCGACGCTGTTCCGACGCCCTCCCGCTATTCTCCGAACCCCGCAAAATGTCGGAGTCGCCATTCCCGACAAACGCCTCCTTCCCGCACCTGACACGACCAGAATCGCCACTGATAGCCCCCCCCCGCTATTCACCGGCCCGGATGGGCCGAAGTCCCGACGTCATGGCGCCCTGTTTGCACGTCGTGAAACACACCTGCTTTTTAAATTCGTCAACCAGTCGGCCTGGCTGACGACAGCTTGGAGGAGGTCAGGGCACCACTCTGCGCACCGCTCAGCGCACCGCTCGAGTCTGGCCACAACGGGGAAGGCATCCCTGAGAACGGGAGGGGGTCCAGAGCGGGGGGAGTGGGGGCGACGGGGGAGGCAGTGGGGGCGACGGGGGAGGCAGTGGGGGGCGACGGGGGAGGCAGTGGGGGGCGACGGGGGAGGCAGTGGGGGAGACGGAGGGGGCAGTGGGGGAGACGGGGGAGGCAGTGGGGGGCGACGGGGGAGGCAGTGGGGGAGAGGGGGGAGGCAGTGGGGGGCGACGGGGAGGCAGTGGGGGGCGACGGGGGAGGCAGTGGGGGAGACGGGGGAGGCAGTGGGGGAGACGGAGGGGGCAGTGGGGGCGACGGGGGAGGCAGTGGGGGGGAGACGGGGGAGGCAGTGGGGGCGATGGGGGAGGCAGTGGGGGGCGAAGGAGGGGGGGGGGTTAGGTAGAGAGTAAGCTGTCCAACCCCGTAACAAAATGTCTGCCACCATGCCATGGTGTGCAGGTGACGAGGACACGGCCGCTGTTTGCCCTGTGGCTTCCGGACACAGGCCACTGACGCACCCGTGAGGAGGCCATAGTTTACTGGCCGTTGGATGCAGAAAGTGACCAGGGGTTAGGCTGACCGCGTGTCAGCAGCGCGACCAGGCCACCGGGACACACAGGTATCCCATGGCAGGCGGCTGCCGAGGTGTCGACTAACCTCCGTCTAACATGTCCCGTTTCTCTGCCCCCACCACCCTTCTGTAGGTTAGCACGATGCATGGGAACAGAACGGCTATGTTCTGCGCAGTGGTTGGGGCCGCTCTACTGGATTTGGAGATGCAGCAGCATCCACACCCACAACCCGCAGTGGATGCAGGGCCAGCTGCAGCAGGAGAGGGAAGACCGAGGAGTTGCCAGTCGTCGAGCAGCATGGGGGGGAGGAGGAGGAGGAAGAGGAAGAGGAGAGAGTGAGGGTGCAGCCACGGCGCCAGAGGCGACGACCAAAGTCGAGTGTGCACCATGTCCGGGTCTCTTTCCTAACAATGACGGACATCACCTGCAGGAGGAGACTCCGGCTGAGTAGGCAGACGGTGATACATATCTGCCAACTCCTGTCGCACCTCGCCCCACATGGAACGGGGGGAGGACACGCGATCCCGGTTGCCATCAAGGTGACGGTCGCTCTGAACTTCTATGCTACCGGCTCCTTCCAGTCTCCGAGCGGGGACGTCTCTGGGATCTCCCAGTCATCGGTGCACAGGTGCATCCGGGATGTGACCGACGCCCTCTATGCCATCGCGGACCGCTACATCACCTTTCCCGAGGACCAAGCAAGTCAAGACTCACGAGCTCGTGGATTTGCCAGTGTGGCCGGGATACCGAGGGTTCAGGGGTCAATCGACTGTGTTCACGTCCCCATGCGCCCGCCTGCAGGGGACAAGGAAGTGTTCACAAACAGAAGGGGGACATACTCCATTAATGTCCAGGTGGTATGCGACCCCCACATGAGGATCATGAACGTCTGTGCAAGGTTCCCAGGGAGTGTGCATGACTCCTACATACTGGCGCAGTCGTTCGTCCCTGCGATGCTTGAGGGACGTCCCCCCCGGCTGAGGGGCTGGTTGCTAGGCGACAGGGGTTATCCGCTGAGGTCTTGGCTGATGACGCCTATACGGAGGCCTCAGACCAATGCGGAAACCCGATACAACGAGGCCCATGCAGCAACCAGGGGTGTGGTGGAGCGCTGCCTTGTCCTCCTGAAGATGAGATTCAGGTGCCTGGACCGCTCTGGAGGGGCCCTGCAGTACCAGCCCGACAGGGTCGCTCGCATTGTAGTGGTCTGCTGTGCGCTGCACAACATCGCGATGCAGAGGGGAGATGACCTGCTGCAGGAGGCGGAGGGAGAAGCTAGTGGCAGTGGTGCCAGCACAGAGGAGGAGGAGGAGGAGGAGGAGGAGGAGGCGAGGGAGGAGGAGGAGGAGGAGGAGGCTGGCGGAGTGGCGAGCGCAGAACGCAGACACGACCCAGGTGCTGGTGATGTCCAGGAGGCGGCACGACGGACCCGGCAAGGACGGCGGGCACGCGACGCCCTGGTGGCAGCACGGTTCACGCATCGCATGTGACGTCCCCGATGAACACCAAACCACCACCTGCATCGCTAGTCATGCAGAGGGTCACCACACAACTGCCACCACCACAACCCCCCCCCCCCCCCCCCCCCCCCCCCCCCCCTCAGTGTACACTGCTCCACTTCGACATCACGCTTATCACTGGGTCCAGACGGTATGGCACAACATTGATGGCTGTGTCAGCGGGTGTGATCAGTGCCATGTGGAATGATGACAGCCCGCTCTGCGAAGAGCTGTGAGCTCAGAATCGTTAGAGAGAGTCTGACCCATGGCAATAGCTGAACCATCCACCTTGGTGGCCACTGAGATTGTCACTGACACTCCATCACGTGCCCGCGTGGGATAGCTGTGGGAGGGGGTAGGGGCAGGGACTGCACTCCCGGCACCGAGGTTTCACCACCCGTCAACCCCAGCGACACTCGGTCACCATCACGATTCCTGTGGCTGTGGAACAATCACACGGTATTACAAGTAAGGTGGAACAGTGCGTTTAATGTTAACAATTATTTACAGATGCCCTAGCCCCTACAACTAAACTGTGCCCTTCACCCGTGCCAACTTACTCAGTGTCTATCTTAGTTGCCTTACGGGCCCTACCACTACGTCTAAGTGACTCCCCAGGTGATACAGCAGGAGTGGAGGAGGATTGCTGTGAATCGCCCCCCTCGACTCGTTTCTCCTTGGCTAAGCGTTTCCTGGGGCGACCCGGCCTTGATGGGCCAGGCTGCTCTGCGGGCGTCTCGGGTGACATTGTGCCACCCTGCTCTGCCTGCTGCCCACCCGATGCACCAGGGATGGGACGGGGGGAGGCCGAGAATTCCGGGACGTCCCGTGATGGCCTTAATGGGACGGACCCCGAAACCTCCTCCTCCCTCGGGGAGCCCGGTGGCCCCCGGGCCTCACTTTGGGACAGAGGTGCGAGCGGGGAGGTGCCCCGTCGCACCACCGACACCTGGCGCTGCCAGTCCTGGAGGCCTGCAACGGTATCCACCAGGATCCGAAGGTTTGCAGAGACGGAGTCCAGGGAGTTAGACATTCCACCAGGGACTGTGCGACCTCAACCTGTGTGTGCACGACGCCATCCAGCACATGTGTCAGGCGGTTGATGGTCTCCGCGACCGACTGCTGGGACTGTACTATCGACTGCTGGGACTGTGCCATGGCGTGCTGCGACTGGGCCATGACCTGCTGAGACTCGGCCATGGCCCGCAGGGCGCCGGCTATGTCGTTTTGGCTCTGGCACATTGCTGCCTGTGAGAGGGCAACCCTGTCCAGGGCCGAGGATGACGCGTGCACATTAACCCCAACGTCTTGCATAACCTGACCCATTGCCTCCACCGCGGATGCCACCCGTGCGGTGTCGGACTGGGTCTCTGCCATGAGCGGCACCACTCCCTGCTCTTGGACGCGGTTCGACTCCTCTAACAGCGTCTGCAGAGCCAGGAAGGCAGCCCTCCTCCCGTCATTGTTTCCCTGGGTTTCTTGAGGCATCGGCTGTGCGGGTGGGTTGATAAACTCCAGGAACTCAGAAAACGTCTGGGAGCCAGCTGCATCCTGGGCCTGGTCTGTTCTCCGCGAGTCCGGGCCCTCTGTTGCTCCGACCTCCACCTGCTGTACCTGCTCAGCTGTGATGTGCCAACCAGACTGTGCCCCAGGAGACTCATCACTAAATAGGCCCGCCGGGGTGTGTGTCTCTGGGATGATGGATGTGGTGGGAGAAAGCAGTGCCGCAAGCCCGATGCTCTCAATGTTTAGGGCCTCGTCCATGGTGTGGGGCTGCTCAGCGTCAGGAGGGTTGTCCCTGGCCATTTCTGGTGGTTGTGGACTTCGAACCCTCTGTGCTTCCTGGTCCGCAGATTGGGTTGGGGCGGATGGGGCTGCCCGCTGATCGGGCACCCTCTGTTGTGAGGCCCCGGGTGAGGTGGCGGCAGATTCCTGTCTCCGTCTGGAGGCAGACGGCCCTGGTCGTTCGGCATCACGTCCTAGGGAAGAGAATGAGACGGGTTATTTAGATTTGCTCGGCAGGCCGCTGGACGGTCCCAGTGGGCAGGGTGTGTGAAGGGACAGAGGATGGGGGAGGTGTCCCAGTGGGCAGGGTGTGTGAAGGGACAGAGGATGGGGGAGGTGTCCCAGTGGGCAGGGTGTGTGAAGGGACAGAGGATGGGGGAGGTGTCCCAGTGGGCAGGGTGTGTGAAGGGACAGAGGATGGGGGAGGTGTCCCAGTGGGCAGGGTGTGTGAAGGGACGGAGGATGGGGGAGGTGTCCCAGTGGGCAGGGTGTGTGAAGGGACAGAGGATGGGGGAGGGGTGAGTGTTTGTCAGGGAGGGTTGTCTCACTTGCTGCAGTTCCGCCAACCTCGCATAGCGCGATATCGCGGGTGGCAGACCCCCCAACAAGGTCCAGGGCCCTCTGTTCAAAGGTGCTGAGGGGGTGCAGGTTGGGCGAACCCCCTCCAGTCTTGTGCCGCTCACGGTGGTTGTGAGCGGACTTGGCCTGTTGGGGGAGGGAACATAGGTAGATCATTACAAAACGGAAGGTATCAGCAGTCCGTTCAGATACTGGCACAGTTTGGGGTGTCAAGTTGTCATAAGACGATTGCAGCTCTCCTCGGGTCCAGAGCGCTGGGTCTGCGACAACTTTGTGAACCATCCTCAAATAACTCTGCCCCATTCCCCTCCCCCCCCCCTCCCGTGCCGGGGGGGGGGGGGGGGGGGTGCTTAAGTTAAGGGGGAGGGATGGTTGTGACTAGGGGGCACCCTCATGGCACTTACCCTGGCAGACCTGGTGAGGTCGTGTAGCTTCTTCCTACATTGCTCAGCTGAGCGAGGGGTCTGCCCCACAGCACTGACGGCAGCAGCCACGTCACGCCAGGCCTGGCGTACCGCGCTGGCAGGTTGGCGATGCCCTCTCCGCGGGCGGATGATGCCCCTCCTCTGCTCCACGGCATCGAGCAGCGCCTCGACGTCCGCATCAACAAAGCGAGGAGCAGCTGTCCTCGGCTCCGACATCTTGCCCGACAGATTCTGTGGTCGCCCGCGCCTTTTTACGGCGTCGGGCGGCGTCACGTGGGCGTGATCGTGTCGTCGCCGCGTTCCGTCGTCATCACGCACGTAATTGACGCGGCCGCGCTACTAGCCCATTTCCCGGAAGTGAATCCGTCGGGAAATGAAGCCTTCGCGACCGTCGTAAAACGCTCCCGATTTTTACAACGGTTTTACGATTTTCCGCGGGTGCGGAGAATCGCGCCCCTCATCCTTAACGATCGATTCTAGAATTTTACCAACAACCGAGGTTAGGCTAATTGGCCTATAATTTTCCATCTTTTGTCTTGATCCTTTCTTGAACAAGGGGGTTACAACAGCGATCTTCCAATCGTCCGGGACTTTCCCTGACACCAGTGATTTTTGAAAGATCTCAACCAACGCTTCCGCTATTTCTTCAGCCACCTCCCTCAGAACTCTAGGGTGTAGCCCATCGGGGCCAGGAGATTTGTCAATTTTAAGACCTTTTAGCTTTTTTAGCACCATCTCTTTTGTAATGGCAACCATACTCAACTCAGCCCCCTGACCCTCTATAATTTTTGGGATATTACTCATGTCTTCCACTGTGAAGACAGACGCAAAGTACTTATTAAGTTCTCCAGCCATTTCCTCGTCTCCCATCACTAGCCTTCCGGAATCAGTTTGAATTGGCCCAATGTCTACTTTGGCCTGTCGTTTGTTTCTTATGTATTGAAAGAAACTTTTACTATCATTTCTTATATTACTGGCTAGCCTGCCTTCATATTTGATCCTCTCCTTCCTTATTTGTCTCTTTGTTAACCTCTGTTTGTTTTTGTAGCCTTCCCAATCTTCTGATTTCTCAGTGCTTTTGGCCACATCTATTGGTTTGTCAGAGTGAGACCCATAGAGACACAGGAAGAGTCTCCCTGTAGCCCCAAATTCCACACGGACAGTGAGCCGGTACAGAGGTGCAATTAAGATATCGTAAAAGTACGATGCTTCAATCCAGCCATAGGTATTGGGCTGGATTCTCCGATTGGCTGTAGAATCCGTTTTTACGCTGAAATCGGGGTGGCGCCATTTTTCCGATGTTCCGCCAATCAAATACGGCGTACGCCGCACGCCATTGGGGCGGCCTCAGAATGTCACCTGAGGCCCTCCCCCGATGCTCCACCCCCGATGGGCCAACTTCCCAATGGCGTCGGACACATGTTCTCACAGCTTTTCGGGATCTCGCATGGTGCTTGCGGACTGTGCCCAGTGCTGCTACAGTCAGGGGTAGGGAACCGTTCAACTGGCAGGGGGGGCTTTTGCGGGGGCTGGGGGGACTGGTGGGGGGTGGTACGTGGGTGGCAAAGGGCTTTACAGGGGGCACTATCTGGCAGGCCGGGCGCGTGCATGGCTGTCGCCATGTTGTACAGCACGGGCGTGGCAAGCCCAGCCATTCTGCATCCGTATCCGCAGGTAAAGCTTGGGGCTTTACGTGGTGCAGCTACAAGCCCTCCACCGGGTGGGGCATCAGTGTGGGGCTGGCACTGACTTTTTGGTTGTAAGACCAGACGCTTCCAGCCGACATAGCTGCAAATTCGGAGAATCCAACCCATTGTTTGTCGCAGTAGGACCAATGGATTGTTCTGTTGGGAGTAGGTAATTGGAGATATTGAGCACAATTTCATGGCCATGCTGCACCTGCAAAGCAGTACATCGAAACACTGTTGGCCAATGAAAGCTGGAAGAACTCACACCCGGGATCTACCGGCTCGCAATGACTTGCAAGATTGGTATTGTAATGTAAATACCGTCCATTGTGGCTGCAATCACTTTTTAGCAAAATCTGCATATTCAAGCGAGACAGCTAGTCTCACTTTACTGTGAAAATTCCTGAGTTACCCAAGTTGTGGGTTCACGAATAGGGGCTAGGGGCTGGTTTAGCTCACTGGGCTAAATCGCTGGCTTTTAAAGCAGACCAAGCAGGCCTGCAGCACGGTTCAATTCCCGTACCAGCCTCCCCGAACAGGCGCCGGAATGTGGCGACTATGGGCTTTTCACACTAACCTAATTGAAGCCTACTCGTGACAATAAGCGATTTTCATTTCATTTTCATTTCATTTCACTCTCCTTTGCCTTGGAGACCTTGGGCGAGTGCCATTCAACATTGGTCTCCAGAAACAGGGACCAGACGAAATGGCATTCATGGGGGTCTTCCAGGGGATCGATGGCCCCCAGAAACATGCTGTTTGGGCAGGTTGGCACCCAATCACTGCTGATGCACCTGTGCACACTGGCATCCTGGCAGTGCCACCTGGGTGCAAGCCTGGCTCCAGCAGTGAAGTATAAAAGGAGCAGTGTGAAAGGACATGCATCCCTTGTACAATGCTCGCTACCAAAAAACAGGTGAGTTTAAAGGTCCCATTGAAAATGTAGGCCATGGAGACTGAGTGGGATGTGGAGATTCAGAAACGGGCAGCGAGTCGGACATCAGGGGAGAGGGGATTTGAACATCAGTGGAGGGTGGTATCAGCCATTGGGGGAAATGGGAGTTAGACATCAGAGAGGGGGGAGAGTCAGGCATTGGCGAGGGGGGGAGAGTCAGACCATCAGGGGAGGCAGGTGTCGGATGTCGGGGGGGGGGTAGTCGGACATCAGGTGGAGCAATTGGAAATTGGTGGGGGGGGGGGAGAGTCGGACAGGAGGGGGAAGCAGAACATTGGTGGGGAGAATGAGTTGGACATCTCTGGGGGATGCGGGGGGTCGGATATTAGTTGGGGAGAGTTTGGGAGTCCAACATTGGTTGGGTGTGAGGAGAAGGGAGTTGGATATCAGAGGGTGCGGGTCGGGGGTGGGCGGAAGCGGTAGGGGTAGGGAATCCCGTGTGAGTTGGGACATTCTGGAGTGGTGGGGTGTTTATTCGGGAGAGTCCCCCGAGTGCGGGGGGGGGGGGGGGGGGGGGGGGGGGGGTGGCATCAGGGAACGTCGCGTACAGGACCTGGTCTGGATTGTCTAAATAGCGCTACATTGTATTTAGAAGTATTTTTCTTTCTTCCAACACTTTCAAAGTAACTATTACTGTCAAACTGGCAGAACCATTCATGGTTAGCAATTTCAATTTCTTTGATGGATGGGTCCCAGCCCAGTGTAATTGTCCAGGTAATCCCTCAGACGGGAACTTCCGAGAGGGATTCCCCAGCGCATCATTGGGGTAACACCCCCCCGAAACATGTGACACTGGTAAGCCGGGAAGCTATAGGCTAATATCTCAGTTTCGCGGACGGCATGGAGGTTGGTGGCAAAATCAGCTATTCACCAATTGATCTTGGCTGGATTGTCCATCAGCGGATCCTCCGCTTTGCCGGCAGCGCCCTCACGCCCGTGGATTTCCCGACGGCGTGGGGTGCCCACAATGGGAAACTCCATTGGCCGGCTGCCGGGACGGTGGATCCCGTTGACGGCGGGGGCGTGCCTCCCCAGAAAACGAGTGCGGCGGGACAGAGAATCCCGCCCCTTATCGCCTTCATTTGTCACTTTATGGTGATGATTTGAACAAAAGACCTTGCTGTCCTTAACTCATTCAGAGTTACCGCTGAGACAGTTCTCAACAAGTAGGCATGAACGTTACCTCCAACAAGTATTTCTAAAGCAAAAGCAACAAAGTCGGGCATCATTCATTTCTGGAATTGGAACTTGTAAGATAAATTGAAATGAGCTGCTGTTTCAGGCACTTGAGATGCAAAAATTTACCTGAATTTTAATAGATAATCAAACTTTAATTAAAAGAGAGGAGTGCAGTCACGGTGGTTTCTGCGCATGAAGGAAGAACGTTTCTTTTTTCATTTACGATCTATGTTTTAAAGGTATTATGATAATATTGTATTGGACAGTAATGTTCCTGTGGGGCTCATGGATGAGATGAAATGGTAATTACTGTGTAAAATTGAATGAGAGGAAGTGATTGAGACCAGCAGATAGAAACAGGAAAATGACACTGCCAAATGGGAATTTAAAAAAAGAAACTATTATACTGAGCTATTATACTATACTATTATACTGGAATAACATCATCTGGATGCAAAAGATATCAATCTGGTATTATGTGAAATTCAGGAAGGTGTCGTTCAGAATAGTAAATGGAGTATTGCAGATAGAAAAAAATGACAGACAGTGAAAGTTTTTTGACTTGTACTCATCAGGACAGATTCGCAGTGATGCCAGTTCTAAAGGGAACAATAATTTAGACTGCACAAGAAGTGAGTGTTGTTTTGTCGGCAAGTAGACTCGAGGCATTGCCATTCAGAATACACCAGGGGAACAGTCAACTTCCAAGCCTTTGTTTACATTTAAATCAGACACATTGACTCACCCATTCTAATCTGTCGCCGTCTGAACTGGCTACATTCTGCTTTTTCAGGTCCAACCCTGACTTTGTCATCAAACACATCAACAATGGTGGGACTGTTGTTGTTTGGTGGGCTGACATCTACCTCACAGAGGCTGAACACCAACTCTCAGACACTTCCTCCTACCTTCCCCTGGAGCATGGCCCCACCACCGAGCATCAAGCCATTGTTTCCAGGACTGCCATTGACCTCATATCCTCTGGCAATCTTCCTCCGCAGTGTCCAACCTCATAATCTCCCAACCCCAGACTGCCCGCTTCTACCTCCTCTCCAAAATCCACAAACAGAACTGTCCCGGTCGGCCCATTGTGACAGCCTACAGTCCTCTGTACCTCCATTCCCCACCAGGATGGTCTGAGGGATCTCCGATTCTTCCTCAAACAGAGGCCTGAACAATTCCCATCCACCACCACCACTCTCATGTGGCTGAACGTGTCCACTCGCTGAACAATTTCTCCTTTAACAAGTCTCATTTACCCCAAACGTGTGGCTATGGGTACCCGCATGGGTCTCTTTATGGGGTATGTGGAACTTTCTTTGTTTCAGTCCTACATCTGCCCCATATAACATTTATTTTATTGGTGCAGCGACAACTGTTTTACTGCCACTTCAAGTTCCCATCTGGACTCAGAAAAGTTTATTAATTTTGCTTCCAATTTCCACCCCTCTATCACCTTCATATAGTCCATCTCCAGCACTTCCCTCCCCTTCCTTGACCTTTCTATTTCAATTTCTGGGGTTAGACTGTCCACTAATATCCATTACAAACCCACTGACTTCTACAGCTACCTCGACTACAGCTCTCCACATCCTGTATAGACTCCATCTCATTCTCCCAGTTCCTTCACCTCCTTTGCATCTGTTCCGATGATGCCACTTTCCAAAACGGTGCTGCAGACGTGTCTTCATTCTTCCATAACCGTGATTTCCCACCCACTGTGGCTCTCAACCGTGTCCGACCCATCTCCCACACCTCTACTCTCACTCCCTCTCCTCCCTCCCAGAACCAGTACAGGGCGCCCCTTGTCCTCATTTTTCACCTCACCAGCCTCCGCATTCAAAGAATCATTGTCTGCCAGTTCTGCCAATTTCCATCATGATGCCACCATAAAACACATCTTCCCCTCACTCCCCTTGTCAGCATTTTGCATGGACAGCTCCCGCTAGGATACCCTGGTCCATTCGTCCATCACCCCAACATCTCACCCTCTTCCCATGGCACATTCCCATGCAATTGCAGAAGGTGTAACATCTGCCCCTTCACCTCCTCCCTGCTCACCATCTCAGACCTTTTCAAGTGAGGCAACACTTCACGTGTACCTGCTTCAATCTGGTCTATTGTATTCGCTGCTCCCAATGCGGCTACTCTACATCGGAGAGACTAAACGCAGACTGCGTGACTACTTTGCTGAAGGCACCTGGTCCGTCTGCAAGCAGGACCCAGAACTTCCTGTCGCTCGCCATTTCAACTCACCATCCTGTTCTCACCTCCACATGTCTGTCCTTGGCCTGCTGCAATGTTCCAGTGAAGTCCAGCGCAAATTGGAGGAACAGCACCTCATCTTCCGATTACGCACGTTGCAGCCTTCTGGACTTAACATATTAAGTTGAACAACTTCAGACTGTGAACTCTCTCCTCCACAGTCACCACTTTTTTATTTCTATTTTATTTTATTTCTCTGTGGGCATCCCCCCATTAAGGGGGTCTTGGGGGGAGGGGGGTGTCACCCTATCTAGGGAGCAATGGGGGACTCCCTATTCGGGCATCTCCAGGGGTCTCCCTATCTCGGGGGTTCCTGTGGGTTGTCTCCCGATTTAAGGCTCTCAATGGAGGGGCCCTATCTAGAGGGTCTTTTTGGGGGGTCTCCCTATCGAGGGCCTCTCTGGTGGGTGTCTCCCACTTTAGGGGGGTCTCTGAAGGTGTCTCCAGATTTACAGGGTGGTTGCGAGGGGGGGTTTCTAGTAGGGAAGGGATGGCAGGTCATGTGTTGTGGGAGGGTGGGTGGCCCTTGGGTGGACTTTGGGGGGGGAACTCCCTTGAGAGGTTACCCCTTGGCCCATGGCGAGGTCCACAACGTTAGGGCCACATTGGTAAATACCAGGAGTGATCAGCGTCCATATGATTCCCGGCCCAGAGGACCAAAGAATCGCGAGGGCCCGGAGACTGTGGTGCCAGGCGCTCTAAGTAGATATTAGCATCCTGTAGCCACCTGGGGTGGCCACGTCCCGATTCCAAAATGGACATTCACAAAGAGTACAGGGAAAACTGGACAGCACTAGAAAAACAAGCAGTAGCAAGGTTTCCTGTGGATTGGAACTTGCAGAACCCAGACAGAACTGAAACTACGAGCCATTAGCATAGTAATCAGCTATCTCCGGGGACAAAAGAGAAACATTTAAACAATCGGTACCAGGGTAGACTCCCCGGCGCCAGTGGAGACTAAAACAAAGGCAGGCCAACGGTTACCTCGGGCCCGCCCAGCGATCGGGGAATGGCCCTGTTATTGGAGAGAATCGATACAAACGATTGGGACATGGTCCAATTAATTGGGACCAAGTCCAGGGTCCGCCCAGAAGGGCGCGAAACCCTTTGGGCTATAAAACAGAGTCTCCAAGGTCAGAACGCTCTCGTAAGAACTCTTCTTCTTCACCTTCACCTTGGTCTTTGGCTCTCAGTGATGAGAACCCGCCAAGCACCAGCCAAGTAAGTCTGAGGTCAACGCTCGCTACGAGATAGGCGCTCCTAGCTACTATTCTATACCAGTTCGAAGCCAGCAGTATCAGAACCGGACAACGGCTATTGTTCCTCTGACTGAGTGGGTGCCCGAAGCTAAGTATAGGCTTTTAGTAGTAGTTTTAGTTTAGTGAGAAGAGTTTGTGCATGAGTAATAATTGACTGTGTGTGTAAATAAATGTGCATTGATTTCAAACTTACTAACGGGTGTATTGAGCCATTGATCAGTATTCGGTTTTGAACCCTGTGGTGGTATCAAAAAGATACCTGGCGACTCTTGAGCAAAGGTAATTAAAACAGAGCAAATTAAGGAAAGCATAATGAGCAACAATCCTCCCCCAGCACATGGGCATGAATCACAATCCCTCCGCCAGCGGAGGACTGTGGTTGGTTCTGCACCTGGCACAAAATCAATTTTGACCGGATACCCGATTCGCCGCCCAATCGCGATCCGTGCTGCCGGTGTCGCAGGACAGAGAATACCGCTCAATGCCTTAGAAATTCCACAATAAAACATGGAGTGAGAAATCCCCTCCATGAGGAAGCAGGGAACTTCAAAAGGTTCGGATTGGATACCCAACACCACCTCCACCATTTTGGCACAAATCGGCGAACAAATAAATTCTGAAAAGTACTGAAAATGAAACAAATGAAAACGAATGCACAAGGGGCACTTTTCAGAATGAACTGTTTTATGTAAAAGATCCAAATCCACACTCAGGCAAAATTTAAAAATCTTTCAATGTGTTTGAAAATCTTCATTTCTTTTGGTTCCAAGATCACATCCACAGGAAGTAAAGCAAGGCTTGCCATGGCTGTGGATCTGCAAACCCGCTGCCACAAGTGATTAACAGAATTAAAGACATACAGACAGAAAGAGAAATATCAATATAGACAAAAATATCAAGACAAAACTTAGCTGAAGACACACACACACAACAGATTGATGAATCAGTAAAAAGAACAAAGGACTTTTCAGAATCTGGCACCATCTCTACTGTCCATAGTTGCTCTAATGAGGACATAAGGAATAGGAACAGGAATAGACAATTCAGCCCCTTAAGCCTGTGCTAGCACGCAATATAATTACTCCTGATTTTCTATCTCAACTCCAGTTTCCCTACCGCACTCATTCGGCCGGATACCCATTCACACCAAAAATCTGACTATCTCAGCCTTAGATATATTCAACAATGGAACATGCACAACCTCGACGGCAGACAATTCTAAAGATTCACAACACTTTGCGTGAATCAATTTCTCCTTATCTCAGTCCTAAATGATCAGCGCCTTCTCCTGAGACTGCTTGTGTCCTAGATCCAACCAGAGGAAACAACCTCTCAGCATCTAGCTTATCAAGTCCCTTTCGATCCTGGAAGACTTCTAAACCTTTCAGGCATGAAGAAAAACTTCAGATTGTTCAAGTAAGTCCTAACTTAAAGTTGTGATTGTCAGGAACATTGACACAACATTTAAGTGAAAAAAGCTTAACATTGATTCCAATGGGGATCCGTGATTCACTTAAAGATGGAGAAAAGTTCCTTTGGATATTTACGGCCATTGTACGTGCTGAAATACCGCACCGTGCATGTGCAGCACTTATTCCTTGCTGGAACAACTTGTAAATGAAAAGGATCACTGAATATAACAGAAATACTGCAAAAATTCAAATTAGGTAAAACTAAACCACCCAGCAAGACCTCAGCTTTTGCCAGCATCCACTCAACTGCAGAGTACTGTGCACCAGTATGGTACAACTCATCCCACAGCAGTCTCGTAAAAACCCGGCTCAGCACAACAATGTGTGTCCTCTTGGATGCCCTCTGATCAACTCAGCTCCCCCGGGACCCAGTCCTGAGCTAACATCTCCCCCCCACCCCTAACATAAGGAGGAAGAGATTGCACCAAGAAATCTCCTGGAGAACGTTTGCATCAACCCAAGTCTGCAGCTAGACAAGGTTCTAGACAAGGTATTTTAAGTTTATTTAAAAAAACCACATCCTCATCACAGATCCCACAGCAGCTTCAGCACTGGCCAAGGCCTTTGAGCAATAAATGGTCACAAGTGATCAAGATCACATAGAGAACCCAGAATGCAACTGTGGTGGCCTCCAATCAGTGACTCACAACATTGAAGACTTCCCCCTGACAGAATTCAGCGGGGAGTTAGTGGAGCTTCATTTAGCCAGTGCTGAAGCTATTCCCTGGCTTGGTGATTACTGTGCATCCTAAAAATCAAATAGGCCCTGAGCAGGACAAATTCTTTCCTTCTCCTTTGCCGCTCTATGAAGACATATGGGTGGGTGGAGGGGGCGGGGCGGGGGGGGGGGGGGGGGGGAGGGGGGGGGGGCTGCGTGGCGGGGAGGGAGGTGCATGAGGCACAGATGGAGCCTGGGGCCCAGCTCCCTGCCTCTGCCCCGGGTTACCAACACTTCATCATCCAGTCAGCAGCTGGAATCTTCTCGTCCCTGTGCTCCTCTCCTGTACCCCGATCTTGGGCCTTGCTCTCTCCCAGTAGACTGAGCCTCTGGCGACTGCAGTGGTGGCTCCAGCATCAGAACATGGCAGCGGCCTAGAGCACGGCACAGGGAGGGTGGGGTGGCAAAGTTCAGACAAAGCCATCTGAAAATGGCAGTGCAAATTTTTTAAAAATTGTCCCTAAAGAATAAAAGACGTTAAAGAGAAATGAAGACTTAAAGTGAGAATTTACTGGGTGGGATTTTCCCTGCCCGCCTGTTTTGTGGCGATGGAGGTGGCCTGCCATTGGCCATTGATGGAATGTCCTGGTCCCGCTGCTACCAACAGGATTTCCCGTTCTATCCACCCCAGCTGCTAGACCCCAGCTGTGGGAATGGCCGCAATATTCCAGCCATTGTAATGACAACATCTAGGAATGAAAAACGTGTGCTATGATGAAATGGGATGAATGAGATGATTTTCCGGGTACAGATAAAACTAACCATCAAATAAGGAATAACGCAGCAACTGAAGGAAAGGACTGTCAGCCCTGGAAGTAAAGAAATATGAATGGGCAGGAAGCCACTGAGTCACAAAATGTATTTAATGGGGGTTTACTGTGAAATTGTGCCGGTTATGTTAACCATAAGCTTGAACCTTTCAACTGGGTCTGTGAAGGGAGTTACTCACAATTAACAGACAAATTTGTATGAATGTTAATAAAGGAAGTGCTAGTAAAGAATAGAAAGCAGGAAATGGCCGAGGAAGACTGGGAATATAAGGAGAACCAGTTTGTGAGCGAGTGTTGACAAAATGACTAGGAACAGGAGCCATGGTAGGGATAGCGGTAATAAACAGAGCAGATACTGAAACTGCTATATGGGACAACAGTAAGATAATGAAGAGCCTAGTAAAGGATTATTGTCAAACATAAATCAACAAAGGGTGATAACCCAAGTGAGCATCCGACATTATTGTCGATGGAAGAATAGGTGTGATAGCTGGGGGAGAGCCAGAGTTAAATAAATGAGTTGATACAGGCAAATAATGAGGACAACCAGAATCAAGACCTTACTGAAGGTATTGTGTGTATGGAATGTGTGATGAATGTGGTACCAAATAGACTGTGAGACAGGGAGGGTAATTCAATCCCTTTAGTTATTCATGAGGAACATCTGAGCTAATAGTTCAGAGTAAACTGCAATACAGACTGCGATATGCTGCACCAACAAGGAATGGCACATTTGACCCCAGGAGATGAGGATATCACACCAAGAGTAATGGTACTAGCCTTGTTAGCAAAGATTCAGGGCTGCGTTTTCATGGAGAGGATGGGAAAGTTGAGTCGGGAAACTTCCTGACTTTGCAGACCTGTCTCCGTCAAAAAGCCACAACCCACCATATTTTCCTCCCACCAGAGAGATGGGCAAAGGATGGTGTCAAGCTTGCCACTGCTGGAGGAAGGCCCAAGGTGGCAATGGATGTTGGTGGTTGGCCAGGCCAGCTGACTAAAATACCTGCTTGTATTCATTGGGATATCGGCCCAGTTGTAATAATGAATATGCAGCTCACAATTCCAAACCCCTCACATCTCCCCACGCCCCTTCACAGCCCCCATGACCCCACCATGCCCCCGATAAAGCCGTACCCTCATACATTCCATGTATTCGCCACAGCCATGCATCCCTGAATCCACTATGGACAGACCTCAGGAACCATGACTTTGGAATAGACATAACAAAAATAAGCTTCTAACAATCTAATAATGTTCACACTCAAACATATTTCACAATGAAATGTTAAAATCCAGTGCCACTGAAAAGAGCCAAAACCCCTCAAGTGGTCAGTTTGTTACAAAAACAAATAAACATTTATTCAGTCACTTCAAAGTGAGAAGATCATTTAATAACCTCTTAAAACTGCCAATCAAACTGTCTGCACAACCCTCTACTGATATTATTGGTTCAGGAGCTTTTGAAACTCAGCAAAGCATTCATAATGATCTCAGCTGTCAAAACAAATACTTATAAATTCAAATGTTGAAACTTATTGAAACGAAAATCATACATTGTTAGGTGTTTTTCTAAAGTACACCAGATGGCAAATTGTCCGGGAACAGGTGGCTATTTATTCCCTCCAAGCGAAAGCTGCAGACCAGTTATTTCATTCTTTCCTGGAATGTGAGCATTACTGGCAAAGCTTACATCTGTTTCCCACCCCTGACTGTCATGGGGAAGGTAGTGGTCAGCTACGTTCTTGAATTGCTACAATCTATCTGATATGGGTACTCCCACGGTACAGTTAGTGAGGAAGTTCCAGCATTTTGATCTCGCTACACCGAAGGAACGGTGATATCGTTTCAAAGTCAGGAAGAAATAGTATGGCTTAGAGGAGAACTTACAGGTGTGGGGGTGCTCCAAAATTACAAATTGAGTGCACCATGAACATTAAAATTGCATCAACTCATTCCCAGGAACTGTTTTATTTAGTTTTGGATCTATAATCATACTTATTCGAAATGGAGAGAGGAGCAGCAGCGGGGGGAGAGGAGCAGCAGCGGGGGAGAGGCACAGGAGCGGGGAGAGAGGAGCAGCAGCGGGGGGAGAGGAGCAGCAGCGGGGGGAGAGGAGCAGTAGCGGGGGGGAGAGGAGCAGCAGCAGGGGCAGGGGAGCAGCAGCGGGCAGAGAGGAGCAACAGCGGGGAGAGAGGAGCAGCATCGGGGGGAGAGGAGCAGTAGCGGGGAGAGAAAAGCAGAAGCGGGGGAGAGGAGCAGTAGCGGGGATAGAGGAGCAGCAGCGGGGGGAGAGGAGCAGCAGCGGGGGGAGAGGACCAGCATCGGGGAGAGAGAAGCAGCAGGGGGGGAGAGGAGCAGCAGCGGGGAGAGAGGAGCAGCAGCAGGGGGAGAGGAGCAGCAGCGGGGAGAGAGGAGCAGCAGTGGGGAGAGAGGAGCAGCAGCAGGGGGAGAGGAGCAGCAGCGGGGAGAAAGGAGCAGCAGTGGGGGGAGAGGAGCAGCAGCGGGGGGAGAGGAACAGCAGCTGGGGAGAGGAACAGCAGCAGGTGGAGGGGAGCAGCAGCGGGGGGAGAGGAGCAGCAGCGGGAAGAGAGGAGCAACAGCGGGGGGAGAGGAGCAGCAGCGGGGAGAGAGGAGCAGCAGCGGGGGGAGAGGAGCAGCAGCGGGGGGAGAGGAGCAGCAGCGGGGGGAGAGGAGCAGTAGCGGGGAGAGAGGAGCAGCAGCGGGGAGAGAGGAGCAGTAGCGGAGAGAGAGGAGCAGTAGCGGGGAGAGAGGAGCAGCAGCGGGGGAGAGGAGCAGCAGCGAAGGAGAGGAGCAGTAGGGGAGAGAGGAGCAGCAGCGGGGAGAGAGGAGCAGCAGCGGGGAGAGAGGAGCAGTAGTGGGGGGAGAGGAGCAGCAGCGAAGGAGAGGAGCAGTAGTGGGGGGAGACGAGCAGCATCGGGAGAGAGGAGCAGCAGCAGAGGCGGAGAGAGAGAGCAGTAGTGGGGGGAGAGGAGCAGTAGCGGGGAGAGAGGAGCAGCGGGGAGAGAGAAGCAGCAGCGCGGGGAGAGGGAAGCAGCAGAAGGGGAGTGGAGCAGCAGCGGGTGAGAGAGGAGCAGCAGAGGGGGGAGAGGGAGCAGCAGCAGGGGGAGAGGATCAGCAGCGGGGGAGAGGAGCAGCAGCGGGGGGAGAGGAGCAGCAGCAGGGGAGAGGAGCAGCAGCCGGGGAGAGGAGCAGCAGCGGGGAGAGAGGAGCGCAGCAGGGGGAGAGGAGCAGCAGCGGGGAGAGAGGAGCAGCAGTGGGGGGAGAGGAGCAGCAGCGGGGGGAGAGGAACAGCAGCTGGGGAGAGGAACAGCAGCAGGGGGAGAGGAGCAGCAGCGGGAAGAGAGGAGCAGCAGCGGGGGGAGAGGAGCAGCAGCGGGAAGAGAGGAGCAACAGCGGGGGGAGAGGAGCAGCAGCGGGGGGAGAGGAGAAGCAGCGGGGAGAGAGGAGCAGCAGCGGGGAGAGAGGAGCAGCAGCGGGGAGAGAGGAGCAGCAGCGGGGAGAGAGGAGCAGCAGCGGGGGAGAGAGGAGCAACAGCGGGGGGAGAGGAGCAGCAGCGGGGGGAGAGGAGAAGCAGCGGGGAGAGAGGAGCAGCAGCGAAGGATCGGAGCAGTAGTGGGGAGAGAGGAGCAGCAGCGGGGGAGAGGGAGCAGCAGCGAAGGAGAGGAGCAGTAGCGGGGAGAGAGGAGCAGCAGCGGGGAGAGAGAGGAGCAGCAGCGGGGAGAGAGGAGCAGTAGTGGGGGGAGAGGAGCAGCAGCGAAGGAGAGGAGCAGTAGTGGGGGGGAGACGAGCAGCATCGGGGAGAGAGGAGAAGCAGCGGGGAGAGAGGAGCAGCAGCGAAGGATCGGAGCAGTAGTGGGGAGAGAGGAGCAGCAGCGGGGGAGAGGAGCAGCAGCGAAGGAGAGGAGCAGTAGCGGGGAGAGAGGAGCAGCAGCGGGGAGAGAGGAGCAGCAGCGGGGAGAGAGGAGCAGTAGTGGGGGGGAGAGGAGCAGCAGCGAAGGAGAGGAGCAGTAGTGGGGGGAGACGAGCAGCATCGGGGAGAGAGGAGCAGCAGCGGGGAGAGAGGAGCAGTAGTGGGGGGAGAGGAGCAGTAGCGGGGAGAGAGGAGCAGCGGGGAGAGAGGAGCAGCAGTGGGGGGAGAGGAGCAGCAGCGGGGGGAGAGGAGCAGTAGCGGGGAGAGAGGAGCAGCAGCGGGGAGAGAGGAGCAGTAGCGGGGAGAGAGGAGCAGCACCGAAGGAGAGGAGCAGTAGCGGTGGAGAGAGGAGCAGCAGTGGGGGGAGAGGAGCAGATGCGAGGGGAGAGGAGCAGCAGCGGGGGAGAGGAGCAGCAGCGAAGGAGAGGAGCAGTAGCGGGGAGAGAGGAGCAGCAGCGTGGAGAGAGGAGCAGCAGAGGGGAGAGAGGAGCAGCAGCAGGGGGAGAGGATCAGCAGCGGGGGGAGAGGAGCAGCAGCGGGGGGAGAGGAGCAGCAGCAGGGGGAGAGGAGCAGCAGCCGGGGGAGAGGAGCAGCAGCGGGGAGAGAGGAGCAGCAGCAGGGGGAGAGGAGCAGCAGCGGGGAGAGAGGAGCAGCAGTGGGGGGAGAAGAGCAGCAGCGGGGGGAGAGGAACAGCAGCTGGGGAGAGGAACAGCAGCAGGGGGAGAGGAGCAGCAGCGGGAAAAGAGGAGCAGCAGCGGGGGGAGAGGAGCAGCAGCGGGAAGAGAGGAGCAACAGCGGGGGGAGAGGAGCAGCAGCGGGGGGAGAGGAGAAGCAGCGGGGAGAGAGGAGCAGCAGCGGGGAGAGAGGAGCAGCAGCGAATGAGAGGAGCAGTAGCGGGGAGAGAGGAGCAGCAGCGGGGAGAGAGGAGCAGCAGCGGGGAGAGAGGAGCAGTAGTGGGGGGAGAGGAGCAGCAGCGAAGGAGAGGAGCAGTAGTGGGGGGAGACGAGCAGCATCGGGGAGAGAGGAGCAGCAGCGGGGAGAGAGGAGCAGTAGTGGGGGGAGAGGAGCAGTAGCGGGGAGAGAGGAGCAGCGGGGAGAGAGAAGCAGCAGCGCGGGGAGAGGGAAGCAGCAGAAGGGGAGTGGAGCAGCAGCGGGTGAGAGAGGAGCAGCAGAGGGGAGAGAGGAGCAGCAGAGGGGAGAGAGGAGCAGCAGCAGGGGGAGAGGATCAGCAGCGGGGGGAGAGGAGCAGCAGCGGGGGGAGAGGAGCAGCAGCAAAGGGGAGAGGAGCAGCAGCCGGGGGAGAGGAGCAGCAGCGGGGAGAGAGGAGCAGCAGCAGGGGAGAGGAGCAGCAGTGGGGGAGAGGAGCAGCAGGGGGGGAGAGGAACAGCAGCTGGGGAGAGGAACAGCAGCAGGGGGGAGAGGAGCAGCAGCGGGAAGAGAGGAGCAGCAGCGGGGGGAGGAGAGGAGCAGCAGCGGGGGAGAGGAGCACAGCGGGGGGAGAGGAGCAGCAGAGGGGGGGAGAGGAGACGCAGAGGGGACGAGAGGAGCAGCAGCGGGGGGAGAGGAGCAGCAGCGGGGAGAGAGGAGCAGCAGCGGGGAGAGAGGAGCAGCAGCGGGGAGAGAGGAGCAGCAGCGGGGAGAGAGGAGCAACAGCGGGGGGAGAGGAGCAGCAGCGGGGGGAGAGGAGAAGCAGCGGGGAGAGAGGAGCAGCAGCGAAGGATCGGAGCAGTAGTGGGGAGAGAGGAGCAGCATCGGGGGGAGGGAAGCACCAGCGGGGAGAGAGGAGCAGCAGCGGGGAGAGGGGAGCAGCAGCGGGTGAGAGGTGCAGCAGCGGGGGGAGGGGGGAGCAGCAGCAGGGGAGAGAGGAGCAGCAGCGGGTGAGAGGTGCAGCAGCGGGGGGAGAGGAGCAGCAGCGGGGGGGAGAGGAGCAGCAGCGGGGGGAGAGGAGCAGCAGATGGGGAGAGGAGCAGAAGCGGGGGGAGAGGAGCAGCAGCGGGGAGAGAGGAGCAGCAGCGGGGAGAGAGGAGCAGCAGCAGGGGGAGGGGGGAGCAGCAGCGGGGAGAGAGGAGCAGCAGCGGGGAGAGGAGCAGCAGCGGGGAGGAGAGGAGCAGCAGCGGGGAGAGAGGAGCAACAGCAGGGGGGGGGAGAGGAGCAGCAGCGGGGAGAGAGGAGCAGCAGCGGGGGGGGAGAGGTGCAGTAGCGGGGGAGAGGAGCAGCAGCGGGGAGAGAGGAGCAGCAGTGGGGGGAGAGGAGCAGCAGCGAAGGAGAGGAGCAGTAGCGGGGAGAGAGGAGCAGCAGCGGGGAGAGAGGAGCAGCAGCGGGGAGAGAGGAGCAGTAGTGGGGGGAGAGGAGCAGCAGCGAAGGAGAGGAGCAGTAGTGGGGGGAGAGGAGCAGCAGCGGGGAGAGAGGAGCAGCAGCGGGGAGAGAGGAGCAGTAGTGGGGGGAGAGGAGCAGTAGCGGGGGAGAGGAGCAGTAGCGGGGAGAGAGGAGCAGCAGCTGGGAGAGAGAAGCAGCAGCGCGGGGAGAGGGAAGCAGCAGAAGGGGAGTGGAGCAGCAGCGGGTGAGAGAGGAGCAGCAGAGGGGAGAGAGGAGCAGCAGAGGGGAGAGAGGAGCAGCAGCAGGGGGAGAGGATCAGCAGCGGGGGGAGAGGAGCAGCAGGGGAGAGGATCAGCAGCAGGGGGGAGAGGAGCAGCAGCGGGGGGAGAGGAGCAGCAGCAGGGGGAGAGGAGCAGCAGCCGGGGGAGAGGAGCAGCAGCGGGGAGAGAGGAGCAGCAGCAGGGGGAGAGGAGCAGCAGCGGGGAGGAGAGGAGCAGCAGTGGGGGGAGAGAGGAGCAGCAGCGGGGGGAGAGGAACAGCAGCTGGGGAGAGGAACAGCAGCAGGGGGAGAGGAGCAACAGCGGGAAGAGAGGAGCAGCAGCGGGGGGAGAGGAGCAGCAGCGGGAAGAGAGGAGCAACAGCGGGGGGAGAGGAGCAGCAGCGGGGGGGAGAGGAGAAGCAGCGGGGAGAGAGGAGCAGCAGCGAAGGATCAGAGCAGTAGTGGGGAGAGAGGAGCAGCATCGGGGGGAGGGAAGCACCAGCGGGGAGAGAGGAGCAGCAGCGGGGAGAGGGGAGCAGCATCGGGGGGAGGGAAGCACCAGCGGGGAGAGAGGAGCAGCAGCGGGGAGAGGGGAGCAGCAGCGGGTGAGAGGTGCAGCAGCGGGGGGAGGGGGGAGCAGCAGCAGGGGAGAGAGGAGCAGCAGCGGGTGAGAGGTGCAGCAGCGGGGGGAGAGGAGCAGCAGATGGGGAGAGGAGCAGCAGCGGGGGGAGAGGAGCAGCAGTGGGGAGAGAGGAGCAGCAGCAGGGGGAGAGGAGCAGCAGCGGGGAGAGAGGAGCAGCAGTGGGGGGGAGAGGAGCAGCAGCGGGGAGAGAGGAACAGCAGCTGGGGAGAGGAACAGCAGTTGGGGAGAGGAACAGCAGCAGGGAGAGAGGAGCAGCAGCGGGGGGCGAGGAGCAGCAGCGGGGAGAGAGGCGCAGCAATGGGGGGAGAGAGGAGCAGCAGCGGGGGCTGAGGAGCAGCAGCGGGGAGAGATGCAGCAGCGGGGGGGAGCGGAGCAGCAGCTGGGGGGGAGAGGAGCAGCAGCGGGGAGAGGAGCAGCAGCGGGGGGAGAGGAGCAGCAGCGGGAGAGAGGCGCAGCAATGGGGGGTAGAGAGGAGCAGCAGCGGGAGGAGGGGAGCAGCAGCGGGGAGAGAGGAGCAGCATTGGGGAGAGGAGCAGCAGCGGGGGGAGAGGAGCAGCAGCGGGGGGCGAGGCGCAGCAGCGGGGAGAGAGGAGCAGCATTGGGGAGAGGAGCAGCAGCGGGGAGAGAGGAGCAGCAGCGGGGGGAGAGGAGCAGCAGCGGGGAGAGAGGAGCAGCAGCGGGGGGCGAGGAGCAGCAGCGGGAGAGAGGCGCAGCAATGGGGGGGAGAGAGGAGCAGCAGCGGGGGGTGAGGAGCAGCAGCGGGGAGAGATGCAGCAGCGGGGGAGCGGAGCAGCAGCTGGGGGGGAGAGGAGCAGCAGCGGGGAGAGGAGCAGCAGCGGGGGGAGAGGAGCAGCAGCGGGAGAGAGGCGCAGCAATGGGGGGTAGAGAGGAGCAGCAGCGGGGGGCGAGGAGCAGCAGCGGGGAGAGAGGAGCAGCAGCGGGGAGAGAGGAGCAGCAGCAGGGAGAGAGGAGCAGCATTGGGAGAGGAGCAGCAGCGGGGGGAGTGGCGCAGCAGCGGGGGCGAGGAGCAGCAGCGGGGAGAGAGGAGCAGCATTGGGGAGAGGAGCAGCAGCGGGGAGAGAGGAGCAGCAGCGGGGGGAGAGGAGCAGCAGCGGGGGAGAGGGAGCAGCAGCGGGGAGAGGAGCAGCAGCGGGGGGGAGAGGAGCAGCAGCGGGGAGAGGAGCAGCAACGGGGAGAGAGGAGCAACAGCGGGGGGAGGGGAGCAGCAGCGGGGGAGAGGAGCAGCAGCGGGGGAGAGGAGCAGTAGCGGGGAGAGAGGAGCAGCAGCGGGGAGAGAGGAGCAACAGCGGGGGGGAGGGGAGCAGCAGCGGGGGGAGAGGAGCAGTAGCGGGGGAGAGGAGCAGTAGCGGGGGAGAGGAGCAGTAGCGGAGAGAGAGGAGCAGCAGCGGGGGGAGAGGAGCAGCAGCAGGGAGAGAGGAGCAGCATTGGGGGAGAGGAGCAGTAGCGGGAGAGAGGCGCAGCAGCGGGGGGCGAGGAGCAGCAGCAGGGAGAGAGGAGCAGCATTGGGGAGAGGAGCAGCAGCGGGGGGAGAGGAGCAGCAGCGGGGAGAGAGGAGCAGCAGCAGGGAGAGAGGAGCAGCATTGGGGAGAGGAGCAGCAGCGGGGGGAGAGGAGCAGCAGCGGGGGGCGAGGAGCAGCAGCGGGGAGAGAGGAGCAGCATTGGGTAGAGGAGCAGCAGCGGGGAGAGAGGAGCAGCAGCGGGGGGAGAGGAGCAGCAGCGGGGGAGAGGAGCAGCAGCGGGGAGAGG
Organism: Scyliorhinus canicula; assembly: GCF_902713615.1. Classification (NCBI taxonomy): domain Eukaryota; kingdom Metazoa; phylum Chordata; class Chondrichthyes; order Carcharhiniformes; family Scyliorhinidae; genus Scyliorhinus; species Scyliorhinus canicula. The sequence continues at coordinate 75,603,085 of NC_052161.1, forward strand.
AGCAGCAGCGGGGGGAGAGGAGCAGCAGCGGGGAGAGAGGAGCAACAGCGGGGGGAGGGGAGCAGCAGCGGGGGAGAGGAGCAGTAGCGGGGGAGAGGAGCAGTAGCGAGGAGAGAGGAGCAGCAGCGGGGAGAGAGGAGCAGTAGCAGAGAGAGAGGAGCAGTAGCGGAGAGAGAGGAGCAGTAGCGGGGAGAGAGGAGCAGCAGTGGGGGGAGAGGAGCAGAAGCGAGGGGAGAGGAGCAGCAGCGGGGGGGAGAGGAGCAGCAGCGGTGGAGAGGAGCAGCAGCGGGGAGAGAGGAGCAGCAGTGGGGAGAGAGGAGCAGCAGCAGAGGGGAGAGAAGCAGCAGCGGGGAGTGGGAAGCAGCAGCGGGGAGAGGAGCAGCAGCGGTGAGAGAGGAGGAGCAGCAGCGGTGAGTGAGGAGCAGCAGCGGGGAGAGAGGAGCAGAAGCGAGGGGAGAGGAGCAGCAGCGGGGAGAGAGGAGCAGCAGCGGGGAGAGAGGAGCAGAAGCGAGGGAGAGGAGCAGCAGGCGGGGAGAGAGGAGCAGCAGCGGGGAGAGAGGAGCAGAAGCGAGGGGAGAGGAGCAGCAGCGGGGAGAGAGGAGCAGCAGCGGGGAGAGAGGAAGCAGAGGGGAGAGAGCAGCAGCGGGGGAGAGGAGAGCAGCGGGGAGAGAGGAGCAGAAGCGAGGGGAGAGGAGCAGCAGCGGGGAGAGGAGCAGCAGCGGGGGGAGAGGAGCAGCAGGGGAGAGAGGAGCAGAAGGGGGAGAGAGGAGCAGCGGGGAGAGAGGAGCAGAAGCGGGGAGAGAGGAGCAGAAGCGAGGGGAGAGGAGCAGCAGCGGGGAGAGAGGAGCAGCAGCGGGGAGAGAGGAGCAGAAGCGAGGGGAGAGGAGCAGCAGCGGGGAGAGAGGAGCAGCAACGGGGGGAGAGGAGCAACAACAGGGGGAGAGGAGCAGCGGGGGGAGAGGAGCAGCAGTGGGTTGAGAGGAGCAGCAGCGGGGCGAGAGGAGCAGCAGCGGGGGGGAGAGGAGCAGCAGCGGGGAGAGAGGAGCAGCAGCGGGGAGAGAGGAGCAGCACGGGGGGAGAGGAGCAGCAGCGGGGGGCGAGGAGCAGTTGCGGGGGGAGAGGGAGCAGCAGCGGGGGGAGGGGAGCAGTAGTGAGGGGAGGGGAGCAGCAGCGAGGAGAGAGGCGCAGCAGCGGGGGCAGAGGAGCAACAGTGGGGGTTAGGAGCAGCAGCGGGGGGAGAGGAGCAGCAGTGGGGAGAGAGGAGCTGCATCGGGGAGAGAGGAGCAGCAGCGGGGGGAGAGGAACAACAGAGGGGGGAGAGGAACAACAGAGGGGGGAGAGGAGCACAGTGGGAGGAGAATGGAAGGCACTAGGGAGAGTGAAAATGAAGAGGGCTTCACTGTTGACATCGCTTTCAGGCAGGCAGATGATCAGAGGATGATGAGTGTTTTCTCCTCTCCGTCCTACAGCAAAGCCTGGTCTCCAGTCTCGGATCTCCCTGTCACTGGGCCAAAGTGTCACTCTGCTGTCACCGTGTGGTGGTCAGTCTGCAACACTGTTAAAAGAATCCACACACAGACATCCTTCATCACAACCCCACCCCACCCACCCAAATGAATTTTGGCACCCGGAACATCAGTACCCCCATGGACAACCCCAACAGGAACAGACCTAAATGTCACATCATCATCATAGCCCGGGAACTCCAGCACCACAACATTGACATCGGTGCCCTGAGCTAGAGATGACTGGCAGGAGAAGGCCAGCTGAAAGAACAAGATGTTGGATATGTCGTGTTCTGTAAAGGCAAAACAGAAAAAGAATGCCGTCTCTACAGGGTCAGCTTCGTTGTAAAAACTGAGTTAGTCGACATCACAACAAACCGTCCTGTGGGGTGAGTAAATGACTCATGCAGTTACGGCTCACACTGGCTCAGACACTGCACATCACGTCTGTCAGTGTCTCCGACCCAACCCTAGATGCAGTGGATGAAACAAAAGAGTCATTCCACTCCAGCCTTGACCAAGCGCTGTCCCGCATTCCAAAGGGAGACAAGCTGATTCTCCTTGGTGACTTCACTGCTTGAGTCGGGAGGGAACCTTTGGAAAGAACATAAGAACATAAGAACTAGGAGCAGGAGTAGGCCATCTGGCCCCTCGAGCCTGCTCCGCCATTCAATTAGATCATGGCTGATCTTTTGTGGACTCAGCTCCACTTTCCGGCCCGAACACCATTACCCTTAATCCCTTTATTCTTCAAAAAACTACCTATCTTTACCTTAAAAACATGTAATGAAGGAGCCTCAACTGCTTCACTGGGCAAGGAATTCCATAGTTTCACAACCCTTTGGGTGAAGAAGTTCCTCCTAAACTCAGTCCTAAATCTACTTCCCCTTATTTTGAGGCTATGTCCCCCTAGTTCTGCTTTCACCCGCCAGTGGAAACAACCTGCCCGCATCTATCCTATCTATTCCCTTCATAATTTTAAATGTTTCTATAAGATCCCCCCTCATCCTTCTAAATTCCAACGAGTACAGTCCCAGTCTACTCAACCTCTCCTCATAATCCAACCCCTTCAGCTCTGGGATTAACCTAGTGAATCTCCTCTGCACACCCTCCAGCTGCCAGTACGTCCTTTCTCAAGTAAGGAGACCAAAACTGAACACAATACTCCAGGTGTGGCCTCACTAACACCCTATACAATTGCAACATAACCTCCCTAGTCTTAAACTCCATCCCTCTAGCAATGAAGGACAAAATTCCATTTGCCTTCTTAATCACCTGTTGCACTTGTAAACCAACCTTCTGTGACTCATGCACTAGCACACCCAAGTCTCTCTGAACAGCGGCATGCTTTAATATTTTATCGTTTAAATAATAATCCCGTTTGCTGTTATTCCTACCAAAATGGATAACTTCACATTTGTCAACATTGTATTCCATCTGCCAGACCCTAGCCCATTCACTTAACCTATCCAAATCCCTCTGCAGACTTCCAGTATCCTCTGCACTTTTCGCTTTACCACTCATCTTAGTGTCATCTGCAAACTTGGACACATTGCCCTTGGTCCCCAACTCCAAATCATCTATGTAAATTGTGAACAATTGTGGGCCCAACACGGATCCCTGAGGGACACCACTAGCTACTGATTGCCAACCAGAGAAACACCCATTTATCCCAACTCTTTGCTTTCTATTAATTAACCAGGTTTGTTAAGCAGGGAAGGGTTAGGGAAAACAAACACCAATGGGGCCTCCTCATGAGAAAATTTTTTGAGCATGACTGGTCACCATGAACACCCTTTTCCGCCAAAGGGACATGCGGAAGTCCTCATGGCAACGCGCCCTCTACAAGCACAGGCACCTGAGAGACTATATCATCGTCCGGACAAGGGACCGTAAAGACGTCCGCATCACTGGTGTCACAACCGGAACCAACGACTGCTGGACTGACCACCAACTAATCTGCTTTACCATCTCCATCACCCTGGCCCCAACCCAGCACATGCAGTACAAATTCTGCCGCAGGAGATTCAATGTTGCTGATCTCAAAAACCCCGAGAAGAAAGAGCTACTCAGTCAGCAGCTCACAGCTAACCTGACGACAACCAACGAGCCAGAGCCGCAGAACGTCCACAGCACCTGGTCCACCTTAAAAGCCACCATAGTCAGCACCTGCGAGGAGACGCTCGGGCTCTCGACCAGGAAACACTGAGACTGGTTCGAAGACAACGCTCAGGAGATCCAGGATTGCCTTGACTGCAAGTGCAAGGCATTCCTGAACTGGCAGCTCCACCAAAACTTGAGTCAGAGTAAACAAGCCTATGTGCAACTGAATTCCAAGGTGCAACAATGAACTCGTGACCTAAAGAACAGATGGTGGGTGGAAAGAGCGCAGGGAACTCAGCAACTCGCCAACAACCACAATGCGCACGTCTTCTTCAGCACAATCGAAACCATCTACGGTCAGAACATCCAGGGGCCCACCCTACTGAGAGCCAAAAACAGAGAGGCGCTCATTAAAGACACAGAGGCATTCAACACCCACTGGAGGGAGCACTTCGAGGACCTCCTCAAGTGCTAGATTATGGCGGAGAGGCACTCTTGACAAGAATCCACAACCTCATCACCCTTGTCTGGAAGGAAGAGAGCATGCTGGATGATCTCAGAGATATCTTAATTGTGACCATCTTCAAGTAAGGAGGCAGGTCCGACTGTGGAAATTACAGAGGAATTTCCCTACTCTCCATCATGGGAAAGATCATCGTGAGAATACTCCTCAATTGGCTTCTCTCAGTGGCTGAAGAGCCTCCCTGACTCTCAGTCTTTTGCACCCATCAAGAGGCTTAATGGACATAATCTTCAGCATGTGACAAATCCAGGAAAAGTGCAGGAAGCAGCATCAACCTTTGGACAGGCTGGCTTCGGCCTTGCAAGGGCCTTTGACTCTGTCAACCGAAGGGATTGGGAGCATCCTCCTCAATTTGGTGCAAACAGAGATTCATCACCATCTCCGCTGCTCCATGATGACATGCAAGCATGATCCTCACCAATGGAACCAGCACAGCACAGGCCTAATACGCGTGCAAACGGGGGTCAAACAGGATATGTCATCACACCAATGCTCTTCTCCATCTCCTCACAGCACACTCCACCCCGTCGCCCTGAAGCTTCCC